>NC_082384.1:8607730-8757906 GCF_031168955.1 Gadus macrocephalus
GACATACAGGCTGCAGTGCCACCTGTGGAACAGGTAAGGGTATATCATGCACAGTGCTCACCTTCAGCGTAATATAATAATATATAGCATTTTATGTAATGTGTCTTGGTGGAAATTTGGAAATACATTTAAAGAATAGCAAAATTATGATTTCCTGTTATGACGTTAAGATACTAAACATTATAGAATTGCGATGGTATATTGCATTTTCTATCTATGTGTGTGTGTGTGTGTGTGTGTGTATATGTGTGTGTGTCTCTGTATGTGCGTGTGTGTGTTTGTGTCAGGCAGACGCGAGGCACTGTGGAGGTGTGTGGAGAATGAATCTCTGCTCGCTGCTTCTTTTGACCTCTGCGACCTTGCTCTGCGACCTCCGACCCGGGAAGAGGACTGCATCACCCAGCCCTGCCCTGCGCAGTGGGAGACGCACACCTCTATACAGAACTATGCACATGCACCCACATACAAGCACTTTTGATGCACCAACACTTGCAAACTTACAGACACACTCACGCACACACTCATATTGCAGTGCAGGTGCAAAAACCCATGCAAACTTGTTTTAGGCTCCACACTAAAAGTCCCAAGAACTATACACAGAGAAACCCTGTGAGCAGCGCTGTGTGAACATGTGCACACATACTGCACGAGTCTCCCATGGAATGATGAGTGGCGTTATGAGCGGTATCTATAAAACACCCGCTACAGCCGTAAGTCCGTTAGCAGGCGCAGTCCATCAACCTGACGCACTTTGGTGTGGCTTTGGGTTCTTCCAGTCTAGCGGCGGTTGCCAAGCGCGCCGTCGCTCAGGCCAAGTTGTAACGCTGTCAGCAGCCGTCTGTGTTTATCTGCAGCGCTGTCACATCCACTGGAGGAGCGGGACTAACGCAGGGGGACAGCTCTGTGCTGGGATTTTCCTCTACGTTCCTCATGGTGGAATTTCTGTATTTAGAGGAGACATGGAGTCCATCGACATACAGGGAGACGTATCATTGAAAGAGACAATATTTGCAAATAAAACGTCAGACCAACACATTTTGTAACTTTGATTGAAATTGATTCAAAGCTAATCGGACCCAAACATTTTGAAACACAATCATTACCAGACCGAATTTTAGTTGTTTCGTCATTGTTGATTGCAGTTATTGTAGGTCGCTTTGACCAAAGCCTCAGCTAAATAAATGTTATTTCATGTGGGGTTGAGTGAGTGGTCATCATTTAGCGAGTAGGTGACAACACAAGTGGGAACTTTGATAACGCTGCAAAGTGTTTGTG
This sequence comes from Gadus macrocephalus, assembly GCF_031168955.1. Taxonomy (NCBI): domain Eukaryota; kingdom Metazoa; phylum Chordata; class Actinopteri; order Gadiformes; family Gadidae; genus Gadus; species Gadus macrocephalus. The sequence goes on from NC_082384.1 coordinate 8,609,006, forward strand.
ACTGCTTAGTCCAGCCTCATATAGGAAACTTAAAGGGGACCTATTATGCTTTTCGACTTTTATGACCTATAAACGTTGTTATAATGATTGATAGTCATATTTAACCATTCTAAAGTGTCAAATAATGACGTATTCCCTGCTGACAGTCGGGGGTGGCTGTGCAGAGCGCTAAACACTCGGGACAACGTTTGCGATTCAGTTGTTCACATTTCCGGGAAATCATCTATGTAGAGGCACTCCTGCCACACCCCCATATGCCTGGTCAAACTGCCCTTGCGCGCGCTTCAAGGAAGGTAACCAATCACAACGGAGTTGGGTTGGCAGGAGGGGGGGGCGAGGGGGCGGAGAAGGACGAAACCGAGCGTTGACAGAGAAGGCTGTAAGTGCCCAGATGAGAGGAAGAGTTTCCCGAAAATCGACATCGTTTTTTGTGTATGGTTAAACATGACTATCAATCATTGTAACAACGTTTATAGGTCATAAAAGTCGAAAAAGCATAATAGGTCCCCTTTAACATGTAGGGAACGATGAACAAACCCCCCCTAGTATCAGGATGACTGTATTTACTCCTGGCTTGTGATTGGTTGACAGCTGGGACCTGGGGGAGTGGTCCGAGTGTAGCCGGCGGTGCGGTCCGGGGACCCAGCAGCGGCAGGTCATCTGCCGCCAGGTGACCCACACCCACTCCAACGGGACGGAGACGCTGGCCACGCTGGGGGCGGATAGCTGTGGCACGTCACACAGCCCCGTGACCAAGGCCTCCTGCCAGCTCAAGATCTGCAGCCAGTGGCAGATACGCTCTGAGTGGAGCTCAGTGAGAGACACACACACACACACATAAACACACACACACACACACACACACGCACACACGCACACACACACACACACACACACACACACACACACACACACACACACACACACACATACACCGATACGCTCTGAGTGGAGCTCAGTGAGAGACACACACACACACACACACACGCACACACACACACACACACACACACATACACAGATACGCTCTGAGTGGAGCTCAGTGAGAGACACACACACACACACACACACACACACACACACACACACACACACACACACACACGCACACACGCACACACACACACATAAACACACACACACACACGCACACACACACACACTCACACACACACACACACATACACCGATACGCTCTGAGTGGAGCTCAGTGAGAGACACACACACACACACACACGCACACACACACACACACACACACGCACACACACACACACACACACACATACACACACACACGCACACACACACACGCACACACACACACACACACACACACACACATACACAGATACGCTCTGAGTGGAGCTCAGTGAGAGACACACACACACACACACACACACACACACACACACACACACACACACACACACACACACACACACACACATACACAGATACGTTCTGAGTGGAGCTCAGTGAGAGACACACACACACACACACACACACACACACACACACACACACACACACACACACACACACACACACACACACACACAGATACGCTCTGAGTGGAGCTCAGTGAGAGACAGACACACACGCACACACACACACACACACACACACACACACACACACACACACACACACACACACACAGACACACACACAGACACACACACACACACAGATACACTCTGAGTGGAGCTCAGTGAGAGACAGACACACACACACACACACACACACACAAACACACACACACACACACACACATACAAACCGATACGCTCTGAGTGGAGTTCAGTGAGAGACGAACACACACACACACACACACACACACACACACACACACACACACACACACACACACACACACACACACACACACACACACACACACAGATACGCTCTGAGTGGAGCTCAGTGAGACACACGCACAAACACTCTCACACACACACACACGCACACACACACACACACACACACACACACACAGATACGCTCTGATTGGAGCTCAGTGAGAGACACACACAAACACACACACACACACATACACACATACACAGATACGCTCTGAGTGGAGCTCAGTGAGAGACGCACACACACGCACACACACACACACACTCTCTGAGCGGAGCTCAGTGAGAGACACACACACACACAACTACACACACAGATACGCTCTGAGTGGAGCTCAGCGAGACACACACATGCACGCATGCATGCACACACTCGCACAGATATGTCACATGCGAGTGGAGCTCAGTGAGACACACACGTCTACATATAAAGTACGTAAACCGATAACCTATGTACATGTACACACATATTCACGTATACATATTCATGTGGAGACATACATGGAGACACACAAAGGCAACCAACCCCAAAAAGCGCAAACTCAAAATCCAACCCTATTACCAATGCAGTTGACTGACGGCAGATAAGCTGACCCTCCGTCTCCGTCCCTCAGTGCTCGGTGCCGTGCGGGGTGGGCCGGCGGGCCAGGGAGGTGGTGTGTGTGGGGGACCAGGGGGACGTGGAGGAGGACTCGGAGTGTAACGGGGCCATGAAGCCCCCCACGCTGGAGAACTGCGACATGGGGGTCTGCGCCCGCAGCTGGTTCACCTCCCGCTGGAGCCGGCGGGTGAGTGGCCTGCAGACACATCTACCTTCATACTGCGCTCTATAGAGTGTATCGGTATAGCATAGAGTAGTGTTGTATAGTATGGTGTTGATAGAATAGCGGAGTGTACTGTACCGTAATGAAGTGTACTGTAGTACAGTGTAGTTAAGAATAGTTCGTATAGTATAGTATGGTGTAATGTAGTGTAGCTAAGTATAGTTAGATTCTATAGTATGGTATAATGTAGTATAGTATGGTTCTGTTTAGTATAGTTAGTATAGTATATTGTGGTGGAGTATAATATGTATAGTAGAGTATGTATTATAGAATATTGTTCTGCTGCAAACTTTATTGACCGGGAGATTAGTGTGGCGGCAGCTGGGCACACAAAACAGGATAGATGCAGTAAACAGAACATAACACGACAAACATGGTCAGCCTAGGGTACATATACCCAGTTGTTACAATGGTGGCATGCAGATACTCAGAGAGGGGGATTTGTTCATGTGAGGAACTCTTTAGAGTTTTTTTCATTATAACACCATGTCCAAGACGTTTCTAAAAGCCTTTTAACTGTTCGTTCTGTGTGGCCTGCCTTGCATCAACAAAATACTTTTGTGATGATCTGTATTAATTTTTTTTCTAAACCCCCCCCCCCCAAACCACCCCACCCAGGATAAATATCCCCCACAAATGATCACCCAAGAGGGCCCACAGCTCCCAAAGTAAATAGTAGTCATCTGCATGTATTGGACATAAGTGAGAAAATGTATTATCATAAGCGTATGTATGCGTGTGTGTGTGTGTGTGTGTGTGTGTGTGTGTGTGTGTGTGTGTGTGTGTGTGTGTGTGTGTGTGTGTGTGTGTGTGTGTGTGTGTGTGTGTGGGGGGGGGGGGCTTTCCCCATCTCAGTGTTCTGCAGAGTGTGGTGAGGGCCGTCAGACCAGGACAGCGCGCTGCCTGATGGATCATGTGACCAACCTCCCATTGGACAGCTGCGAAGGAGCCCGCCCACAGGAGGTGACATCGTGTAACCTGGGGCCTTGTGAGGAGCGTCTGGAGTGGTTCACGGGCCCCTGGGGACAGGTAGCCCCTAACACAAACACACACACACACACACACACACACACACACACACACACACACACACACACACACACACACACACACACACACACACACACACAAAGCCCCTAATCCACGGCCACGGAAACACAAAGATCTACCTGCATGCTCAGGTTATGTGAACTCTAATGAACCGGTCTAATTTAAAATGCACCTTGTGTTTGTTTAAGGTCTGTTTTTCTGTGTGTGTGTTTATGTGTGTGTGTCTTAAGTGTTCAGCAGAGTGTGGGAACGGCACTCAGACCCGCGTTGTGGCTTGCCTGCTCAACAGCAACGGCAGCATGGAGGTGGTGGCTAAATTGAAATGCTCCCACCTGCCTCAGCCAATAACCTCTCAGCCCTGCTTCCTGGAGCCGTGTGGTGGGCAGTGGTACACCACAGACTGGAGCGCAGTAAGCATGCCAAACACGTCATTATTATCAGTTCATCTTCATTTCTCCCCTCGTCGAGTACGACCATGAACCTCTAAACACATGTCGTAGGACTAAATATCACGCTACACATGCCGTCACGCTACGAGCGCATTACAAGCCTTCACGCTCAGTTCATTTCTTGCACTCAGCTTGTTGCCGTGACACGTTGTGGTTGCATGGCCAGATATCAGATATGCATGTGTTGGCTTCAGAGAAACCTCTAAAGCCCAAACATCAGGCATGAAAATAAAAATAAATCCACGACACCAAAGCAACAGACCTGAACACCACCGTTGGGATCTGTTTCCTCGGTCCCAAACCAGTGATCATCTGAACCAGCTTCCTCCTCTGGCCCTCAGTGCTCAGCGTCCTGCGGCGGAGGCTACCGCGTGCGCGAGGCACGTTGCCTGGCCGACCGTGTCGCCCCCGGCGACCACTGTGACCCAGCGACCGCCCCCGAGAGTCAAGAGGAGTGCAACGCCCAGCGATGCGTCACAGCGACCGGTGAGACCTCGGCGATTTTATTCATACAGAGGCCGCTGAGGGCTGCTCCCCCACCGCCATACCGTGGCTGGAGAGGCCGCGTGGGTTTCATTCATACCAGTCCGCCTGCCACGTCCACACCTTACCAGGGGGGCGAAATTACGAATTCTTATTGGTCCGTCACCAGTGTTGCCACGGTTACCTTAAAAAAGTAATCAGATTACTGATTACTAGTTACTCCTTAAAATAGTAACTTAGTTACTTGACTGATTACTTGATTTTAAAAGTAACTAAGTTAGATTACAAGTTACTTTGTAAGTTACATTTAGCTGCGACAACACCCCCATGTCGCCTCAAAATAAAAAATTACAACCGGTTTTGCCAATACTAACTTTTCCCCCTCCCTGTAAACAATTGTTCTTTCACCCCCCCCCTCGGCAACAATTGCTCTTCAACTCCCCCCCCCCCCAACAATTCTGCGCAGGGGGCTGGTAGGGGGAACTCAGGGGGGGGGGGGGGGGGCATCAGTACCTCTTGTATACAGGGCCCAGAATTTGGTGCTACGGCCCTGGGTGCACACACTAACACACGGCTTTCAACCGGTTCTGCAAACTTTTAATACGTAGACAAAATATCACCGCGCGCTTTACGGGGCGATCACCAGACGAATCTCCACGTGCGTGACGTAAACACTCGCCTGTGATAGATTGAAGTCTTTGGAGACTTGCGCTTTACACGCACTCTCACACAAACAGGCAGACAGACAGGCAGAAACATAGACACACACACACACCACTCCATCGCTCTCAACGCCAATCAGTGATCCGTTAAAAAATAGTAGCGCACAGTGACTTTGATGAGTTACTTTAATCTGATTACAGTGACGCGTTAGATTACTCGTTACTGAAAAAAGTGGTCCGAGGCCAGTAACGCATTACTTAGTAACGCGTTACTGGCATCACTGTCCGTCACACACGTCCCCCCTGTCTTTGATTCTACTGTCCATGGATTCGACTACCGCGGTTTTACTGGCTTGATATTAGCTGCTAGGTTTAGGGGTTAGGGTTAGGGTTAGGGTTAGGGGTTGTGGGTTAGGGTTAGAGCTCTTTTGTGACGCTCTCGAATGCTCACAGCGAGGGTAACGTAGAGTTCTAAAGCGTCCAGTTGAGTTGCATGCAACCCGGCCAATCACAGACAGAGTAGGGCGGGTCTTGGCATGGCCATAGTAGGATTCATAAATTCAGTACCGGGGGGCGAATGTGTTTTTCTTGGGCGGAATCTGGGATAATCATGAATATTAATGAGGGGATAGCCCTTGGTTTAGAACCCTGAACCAATCCAAAAAGACAAAAATCTGTCACGTCACCGCAGGGAGGTAACTTAAAATGTAATGTATATTAAACTAACGTTTGTCAAACACATTTCTCTGATAGGGTTAGGGTTAGGAGTCAACGTTCGAGTTTTAAGATGCCTGTCCAATCCTAGCGCTTGAGGCAGGACTATTCCCGGATTGCGCCTACGAAAAAAAACAGGGCTGGTTGAATTTGGGGTGTCGAGGGGTTTGTAAGGCCTCACTAGAAAAACGAAAAGTCCAATGATTGCAGGTGTTTCAATGCATATTACAGTCAGTTTGTAGCTATGGCCTTGCCCGTTCTTGTACCACATCTTTATGTTTGGGGTGGAAGGTGGGACATTTACAATGCTCACAGTGGATTAATTTGTAAGACCAACAAGACTGTCAAACCATCACAGGTTTCCAAGGGTCATATTATTGGTAGTTGGTTCTTCCTTCATTTTGACACAACAGCCGTGCCTAAGCAATACCACCTCCACCTGTGGACCCTCCCCCTCTGCTGCCCCCTCCCCTCAGACTCCTCCTGCCGGGACCAGTACCATAACTGTGCGGTGGTGGTGCAGGCCCGGCTGTGCGTTTACCCCTACTACAGAGGGGCCTGCTGCGCCTCCTGCTCCGACGCACCCAAGCCCTACGCCCACAGCTTCACCAGAAAGCACCTTCGCAGGTGATCCTACAACCCACCGCTCCCCCCCTCCGTCCTCCGTCCTCCGTCCTCGCCGTGGGTGAGGAAGGGGGTGGGGTGGGGGTAGTGTGGTACAGCTACTGTATAAGTCCATCGTGTCGGACAACTTGGTTCAGTGTTTGGTTTCTTCCTTCCTGGTCCAGGGACACCGGGAGACTGGACTCAGGGAGGATAGAGCTCACACACAAAGAGGGATGAAAGAGGAAAAACAAGTGGCAGAAAGGGGAACAAATGGAATGACTAGTCAGCAGTTTCAGCGATGGCTGCCATGTGTTCTGCAACATTATGTTTCCATTGGTTTACTGTAACAATATCTCAGTACAGGCCTCCTGATTCAACGACAAGGAATCGAGTGGTGGTTGTTAGAAACGGTGTATTGTCTAGTGGGGCTATTCTTAGTACTCACGTGAAAATGTTAATATTCAATCTATAAATAAATCAATATTTAGTAGCCTAATGTACTTTTTTCCCCATCAAGTGTAAATTTGTATATTGATTCCCAAAACGTTACCAACAATAACAATAAAAAATAATACAATAAAAGTTGTTTGCTCTCTGCCTGTAGTCTACCACAGGCCAGTCCAAAGGACTTGAAGGCCCGATTTCATATAGCCAAACACACACACACTGAGTCTGCCAGCATACCTACATCGCCTATGCAATCTAAGGTTACCTTCTGCCTGATGGATAATAGCTTTTTGTTTTACTTTGGAACATTGCATGAGCTGGTATTATGATGTACAAGCCAAAATTAAATGATTTCAAGAAAGCAAAGTAGTTCCACTTGGAACAAATGTTGCCTAAAGTGGAAACTTTCTGGGTTGTTTTGAACCTGCATGAGGAAAATCTGTTGCAATCATTTACAACCAATCCTCATCCAGCCCCCAAGAACCACTTGCCAGTGAGAGAAAGAGAAAGTTCAGTTAGTTATCAACACATTTCACTCCCCAGAAAACACTGTTGGATGCGGCTGACGTGATATATTTGTTTAGATTGGCAGCACATGTTGTTACTCCTATCCTGCTGTGTAAAGCTTTGGTTTGCCTTCAAAACTTGAATAAATCATTCCATTCATGTGGTCTCCAAGTAGTTTCTTAAAACCCAGTGTACCTTCAAAATCCGGTCACCAAGTACCGCCACCAGACCCTTAAAATGTGCGGTAGTTCCCCAAGGTATGCTTTGGTTTTTCCTTTGCCAACACACCGTTAGCATGGTAAACTGACCCGGGACGGTAACTAAAGCAGAGACCGACACAGCCCATATTCATTCAAGATGGTAATACCATTGCTTTAATGGGACAGCCAAGTCAACAGCATGTAAAAGGCCATTATTCAATCACAAGAACTGAAAAAACACAGACTCATTAAAACAGAACACCCATCAGCAAACGCACGGAGCATGTTTTTGTTTGTTTTGTAAAACATCTCCAAAAGGTAACGGGGAGACAGACAGTCTAACAACCCGCCAGTCCGTTCTGACCACGCATTCTTCTGGGGCACCACGCTCCCCATTCCATCTCGTAGGACCGTGCTTGTAAGCCGTCCAGGAAGCATGTGAAGGGGCTGAGAAAGAGTGCTCAGGGTGAGGCTTGGCCTTTGGCATTGCGTGTGTGTTTGTGTGCCGAGGTGGTCCACGTTACCATCGTCTGCATGCCCTGATTGACTCTGAAACACATTCAAGGCTCTTGCGTTTCTTTTTCTTTGTTTTGTTGCAGCCCTAACCCTGTGTGTGTTTGTTAATTCTCAAGAACAGAACTGGGTTTAGTGAACCAAGATGGCAGCGCCGAGTCCAGTTTTCCTCTCCGTTAGATGGCTGCATCCACTTAGTCCTTGGCATCTGTCTGCGGGTGGCGAGAGGAGTTGCGTTCTGGTTGTGTGTGGGGCGTTTGGTGTTATGCACTCCCTCAGGAAACACTCATTACCTTTCTCCCCATTGTCCTGGATTCCAACAATCGTTATGGTATACAAATCAGTTGTGAAAATACAAGGGCCAGTAACATTATTCACCATACTTGTAAACGACAAAAAAATATAATTTTCTTTGCCCCCCCCCCCCCCGCCCCCATCTGATTTGTGTAGCTTATCAAATGAAAGAACAGTTTACTCTTTTTCGTACCAACATTCAGGATTTCAATACTGTTGACGTTGTACAAATACATAAATATAATAGGTTACACAATACAGTATATTGTATAAAATAAAAACTGATAGGTTTTCTAATATGATATATCACCAGAGGCGAACACGGAAAACAATATGTTTGACACTAGGCAAAAACACTAGTAGCCTTACGCCCTGAGGTCGACTGACAGAAAGCCCCGTCCTGATCCTCCTACACCCTGCAGAGCGCGCCCAGCCTCCTCCCTGAGGCAGTGCACTAGGGGCCTGTGGACCCACCGGGGGCCCTGTGGGGGGGGCCCTGTGGGGGGGACACGGCCCGGGGGTGGGTGCGAGTGCGCTAGTTTAGGTCGAACCGTATGATCTGGGCCGCGGTGTATGGACATTATGGAAAACTCGAAGGCACAAACATCTGAGGCAGCGCCGGCCTCGATAATCAAACGATTCAACAGTTGTGGTGTCAAGGGAGTCAACGGAGGGAAAGGGAGGAATAAAGGACGAAAAACACGGTTTTTGTAGAGGTTAAGATCTAAGAGCAACGAGGCAGTGAGTCAAGAGAGGTTAAGGCCAATTTTGGAAATCGCCCAATAAGAATGTTGCCACAGCTAAGACGATGTTAGACCTGACCAATCACACTTATTGAACAATGTGAGGAAATCGAAGTAAGCGTTACAAACTATTCCTTTTTGTCCGGCCTCCGACATAGCGGTCTTCTCTCGAGACAGCTTCTTCAGTCAATTATATTAAAACAAGGCATTTTTTTTTTCTTAGTTGAAAGGTTGTCATTATGCACAATAATATATAAATGTATGTTACAAGAATATACACAGATTTCAGTTTATAATCTTAGTAAGGAATACATCCAAGCATTCAGGGTGAGGACTTTGGCTTTTGAAAAAGTTAGTTAACATACATTTACATTTTAGGGATTTCGCTGACGCTTTTATCCAAAACGACCATTCATTCACACATTCACAGACCGACGGCGAATCAACCACGCATGGCGACAGCCAGCTCTTCAGGATCAGTCAGGGTTAGGCGTCTTGCTCAGGGACACCTCGAAGGTTGCTGGTTCAATGCCTGGCATTGAACCAGCAGCCTACCGGTTACCAGTCAACCCACTCTACCTCCTGAGCTACTGTCACCCAAACACACCATACCAACAAAAAATCGTTCACGCAGAGAAGGTGCAGTACGAACGGAGGAAATCATGGCAGAATATAACAGACAATGCGGGGTCCGCGAGGCTGACGGACAACGCGGACCCCACATGAGGACACTCCTCTCGAGTAGTACCACTTCCTTCACCACCAAGCCGCTAGGCTCCTCCCACCCCGTCACATGGGGCGTGTACTCCTCAGGCAAAAAAAAATTAATCACAGAGCACTTTCAGAGGGAGGGAATACAAAACAAAAGAATGAGGGCTGTTCTCGGAGGGGCGGAGTTCAAGTTTGCACCCCCCCTGTGCAAGTCAGTATAAAAAAAATGCTACAACTCTTATGACACTTGTCAACAAGCAAGGTTTTAGGGCAGGCCAGATCCCATTTAGAGCTTACCAAATAAAACATAAGAAAGAGGGCAGGTGGTGGTGGCGTTGGTGGTGGCGGTGCAGGGGTTTGGAAATAGGCAGGATACGTCGCTTATTCGTGGCCATGCCATTCGAACCCTCGGCATGGACAAGCCCTTCCAGGGAACTGCAGAACGTGGCACCTCTGCACAACAGCTCTCTCTTCAGATGATCGTATTTTGCTAAGGTATACAACAGAGTTCTGTCCTCAGGGGTGGCCGCCGGACCTCCGGACTCTTCTTCTCCCCCAGCTGCCCTCTGTGGTCTCGGACCCCTCCGGTCGGGTCGCCGGCCTCCTCCGCCCTCGGGCCCGCCCCCCCCCCCGCCCCCCTCCGTGCGACCGTCACTCGCTGTCCGTCTCCAGCTCCGAGTCGGACCACTGCACGGGGCTCAGCCTGCCGTGGCGCTGGGCGTACTCGATGACGGCCGTGTAGCAGAAGTAGTACTGGTCCCAGGTCTGGATGCTGAAGGCCCGCTGCGTGCGCATGCGCCGCACCGTCTGCCGCACGTCCACCGAGCCGATGTCCTCCAGCCGCGCCAGGCAGATGTCCAGGGTGCAGAACGTACCTGAGGACCCCCGGGAGCAGAGAGTCAACAGGAGCACCGCTCTGACAGACCCACTGGAAAACACACTCACAGACACACAGATCTACAGTCAAATGGTCAACGGACTGCGTTTTTAGACCACTTTTTTGTAACAGTCCCTACCCAATTGCCTAACATTCACCCATTCATGCACACATTCACACACCGGCGAATGTGAATAATGTGAATGTGCCCATAATCATGAATGTACAGGGCAGTTTTCCTTCCAGAGAAGATTTTGATAAAGCCTAAAAAAGATTTACAAAGAAGATGCAGAAATACTTGGTGACGTGTGCACTGTGCTGCTGTCAGCCAAGCACGGCAACAGCCAGCTCGTCGGGAGCGGTCAGGGTTAGGGGTCTTGCTCAGGGACACCTCGACACTCGAACTAGCAACCTGCCGGTTACCAGCCAACCCGCCCCTCCTGAGCTACATGACGCCCAGTACGTGTCAAACAAAGTCAAGGTATGAGCTCGTTTTTGATCTCAACTGATGAAACCCCGAAGGAGATTGAGCACATTATATGTCGTACTAAAACGCGCAACAATGCACTCGGCACACTAGATACCGCTGAACTAGAGGCGACGCCGTGGTCATGGGTACCTGTGCGGCCAATACCAGCGCTGCAGTGGACCACCACGGGCGGCCCCCCGGGGGGTCCTGTCCAGCTGGGGCCCAGGCTCTGGACGGCCGCCTCCTGCCTCTGCTGCACATGCTCACGGAAATCCAACATGGCCGACGCACACTTGGGCACTCCGAAGTCAGGCCAGCTGACGTAGAGGTAGTGAGAGATCTCCCGCTTCTCACCGGTCTAACAAACAAGAGGGCACAATGAGCCGGTTTGATACCCAACACCCGAGACATTGGGTCCTGGTGTCAAGTAGCCTGATCGAGGCACGATTAGACCCTATGTTAATATCTACATTACTGCTATTATTAAAGGGCCCCTATTTTACCAACGGGTGTGAGGTTGATGAGACGTAACAAGCCATGTCAGAAGGTCATTGGGGGGCAGCGGTACACTTACTTTAAAAGGTTTAAAAACGATCCTAGACTTAATAACAACCATTGTCCGATTGATGCAAGCCTGTATTTTGAGCATCAAATAATATAGGAATATGATTAGATAATATAGTCTTATCATGTATAACAAACAGTCTGAAGTATAAGTTGACCCTTGTCCCCCCATGAGTTATTAGCGTCGGCCACTGGTCAACATTGTTGTAGCCCACTTTCAGTTATTGAACAGGGAAACAACCTGATAAACCAACGTCTCGTGGATGCATTACATAGCGGATCCAAACTTTGGATCTTTAAAATAAATAAATAAAAGTGGATGCCATCAATTCTAATTGAATCCACTCAACACAGAGGATGTTCTGGTGATAAGACGACACTTCTTCATCCGTTTCATGAGGTGGAGAGCTGAATCCATCCATCCTTTTTAGTGACGTTTATTCGTTACGGGCCTGATTTAAAATCATCAACTTTCCCAGAATGTAGCAGTATCTTTGTGTACCAGGGACAAGGAGGCACCCTGCCCCTCCACTGGGTTTCTAAATATGAACATCTGAATATGGACTCAATAATCTCGTTGTAGTCCACTATAATAACCACCGCTCAGGGGTCGTGTGTGAGCGCAGAGACTCACCTGTAGGGCTGCTCGATTATGGGAAAAATCATAATCACGATTATTTTGGTCAATATTGCAATCACGATTATTTTTGAGTTTGAAAACACATTTTCTTTGTAACTGAGAACTTTGTAATTTCGCCTGAAAAAAAATACACAAAATGGTCAAAAATAAAATGTTCCAATCTTAAATGATATACCGATATGTATCCAGCTGTTCTGCCTTTTCTCCAAACAACCCAATTTGGTTTTTTAACTCGATTATGTTAATTTTGTGATAGTTTGACGTTAAAATCAAAATCGCGATCAAAATCCGATTAATCGCCCAGCCCTACTCACCTGCGTGTTGTACAGCTCCAGGTGTGAGAGTTTGAAGTCCTGGAAAGCCTGGATGTGCAGGTTCCTGACCAGGAAGTACCCGTGTTGCTCCGTCTGGTTCTCCTCCAGGGGCCAGTACTGTCCGCACTTGACCCGCCCTCGCTCCACCACCCTGGGACAGGAGGAGGGAGTCAGACTCGTATCTCCTTCTTCCCCGCCCTCACACAAAACACGTGGATGTCAAGAGTCTCACCTGGTGGTCATGACTATGAGCAGTACCATTTGCTCCCAGACCAGTCGCCAGAAGTCCTCGAAAGTCTTGGGCAAGGGACCTGCATCGCAAGAGACAACATTTAGTTTTTTTTGAGTTGCTTGATTCAAGTGGTTTATTCTCCCTGCGTTCATTTCAAGAGCGCTGTTCAAACAGACCAATGTACCATATTTGCTTGTTTACTCGGGGGAATATTGGGAAAACACGAGTACCTACTCACCCTGAGTGGCAATGTAGGCATTGCTTCTCTTGTACCCGTCCATGAAGCTAGCGTTGATGTAGTCTGTCGTCTGCAGGAGGCACAACACTTGAGTTAGTTCAGGGAACATGTGATCCTGGTGCCCCCTTTTGGAGCTGGACATTAATTACCATCACGCGTGGTTCAGGTTTTGGCTTTCTCACATGAATAGAGTACCTAATTACACCAAGTGCTAGTTACTTATGCACGACAAATGTTTAACAATAAACTATGGTAATAAAGGCTGGTTATGGATTCATGACTCATTTGTAAGTCATCATAACGAAGATTTTAGCACAAAAAACGTTTTGTTCAAGCACATTTACTAAAAACATGCATGAATGTCTTTTAAAAAAAAAAAAATAGTAAACCAGTATGCACACAGCCCAGATGGATATTTAATATCATGGGAGACCATGGATATTGTGGTCCGTTGTAGACCAGCTCCCACTTTTTAAGCTTGTGTACTGAAACGTTAAAACAGTGCCAGGCTTGGAATGTGAGTAAGATCAGGACTTTGCTGCTCCGCTACAGAAAACATTCCGCAGTTGTTAGCCGCCAGTAAGACACAATTCCGCAGGCATTATAAAAGCTAAACCTTCACAAAAGCAAATGTATGTATGTCCCAAGCCAGATTAAAAAGGCCCCAGGTAAACAGTGCAGTTCGGCTACCTAACTACTTATAGTGCTGTGTCTAAAATATGTGTTCTAAAAGCTACGAAAAAGTTGTGCTAACGTGGAGCCCGATAAGGATGTTGTCGTTTTACCTCATCCTCGTCATCACACAGCTCACTGAGTCGCACTCGTGATTGGTCCAGGCAGAGCACATCGCTGTACCTATTCTTAATCTGATTGGCCAGCTTCCTGGAAAGATAAGACACAGAGTTTGAGAAAAAAAAAAAAAAAAAAATTCTGGCATACATCTTCTCCCGCTGTGGAACTGTGTTATCCTGACCTGGAGTAGTCGAAGGTGCCGGCTGGTGGCTCCTTGCGGATCTCCTCGTACTCCTGGTAGATCCCCTTCTTCTTCCTCCTCTTTATGTGCTCCACCAGATCCCCCACACTCATTCCCCCGGGCTCGGGCATGTGAACGGACACCTCCATGTAGGGCTCCGTCTCCTCGGGGTCCCAGGACGACGAGAGCGCCGGACACTGGGAGGACTGCTGTGGCGGCCGGGGCAGCGCCTTCTGGGGCAGAGGCGGGACCCCTTCTTCGTCCTCTTCCTCCTCCTCGTCATCCTCCGCCTCCGGGTCCTCCTCGGCGTTATCGTTCTGGGGCTGGCCCGCGGCGTCCGACTCTCGGCAGACGGGCGCGTCCCCGTTGAGGTTCTGGTGGCCCGGGGTGGCCGGGGGCGTGGCCGACTGGGGCGGCGGGGGCTGGCGTCCGCAGCCGTTGGCGTTGGCGTTGGGGCCGGGCCCGCCCAGCGCAGAGCCGTTCCAGTGGCGGCGGTCGCCCCGGTGGCCGCTGTGCGGGTTGGCGTTGCCGTCGTCGCAGCAGTTGGAGTTGGTCACGGCCAGCTCGGGGCCCGGCTCCGCGTGCCGGCGGGACGCGCCGCCGCCGGCGCCGGGGTCGCCGGCCCCCAGGCTGTAGGAGCGCAGCAGGCTGCCCACGCAGTCGTGGTCGTCCTGCGCGGGGTGGTCGCCGGGGGCGGGGTTCGTGTGCGCGTTGACACAGGACTGGATCCAGGCCACGTGGCTGTACTGGGACGTCCCGCCCAGGTGCTCGGGGAGGGACGGCACGGGGATGTGGTTGGCCAACTCGTGGGCTTTGACGGTGCACACCTGGCGAATGGGGAGCAGAAGCGGCAACATGTGAACCCCCCGTGCTGGAGCCCTGTGTGATGAACGGGCCGTGCTTTAACACCAGGCAGCAAGCCGCGGCGGTGGAGAAAGGCGACTGATGCGTCTCAAATCCACGACACATACGTACCCTTTCTCTGAGTTTCTCACGGACGAAAAGACGAAGCACTGCGAAAGGTGCTCTGAACCAGAGTGGGGACGATACGATGAAGACACATTTTAGACGAGCAGGAAACGCCCCCTGTAGAAGAAACATGCACATGCGCGCACACACACACACACACATACATACACACACCCCTTTAGTCTGCATTTTTATGCAAAAAAATAACATACTTTGCGTTAAAATAAAATCAATTCAGGCAAGAAGATTTTTTTTTTACCTTGAGGAGGTCAAGGATTTTGACACAGAGCTCGTAGTCAAAGTTTCCGTAGCTTGAGTTGGTCATGTCATAGATAAATATTAGACCGTCTCTTTGCGTTTGCAAGCTGGGGAGGGAGCAGGGAAACACGTTTACAAATCATTGGGGCACATTTTACAATTTGTCCATTTACTAAGGAATCTGAGCTGAATACAATCGTATCGAATCAGCCTCTAACCACAGTGTTGGATCGTTAATATGCTATCCATAGCGTATCTTAGACTGTATCAAGAAGTGGGTAGCCTGATGGGCAGATATACACACCACTTGCACATAGCTTAGAGCAAAAGGTGTTATAGCCTTTGATGGCACAACGCTGCCCGCGTTTTCTCTAGTCTAAAATCAGATAGAATTACTTAACCACATCCCCTGAGCATTACTTCAAATGTAAAACCTAATTTCACGTAGAAAATGCTAATTTATTTCAGTAGGAATTCAGCTTAAACGTCCAATAATAATAATAATACATATGAGGTAAAGAGACAAAAAAGAAAAAGTATGAAGTAGATTTCCCTTCTCTTCTAAAGCATGGCAAAGGCATCAAGTCTAGGTGGGTGTCCCCAACAATAAGTACCTCTCTATGGCTTTATCCAGCTGATAGATGATAGCCTGCAGCACGGCCTTGTGGGTAGTGACGTCTGGACGGTGGAGGCGAGCCGTGAAGAGGGCTAGAGCTGCACCTTTAGCATCACGGCCAGGCTGGGCACACACACAGAGGACCGCATCACCACAGGCAACTCACACATTCAATAAAGGCCCCAAGATAGTAGCAGTATTATATCGAACTGGGGATCTGTGGATTACTTATAATCCATATATATGTGTATATACACACACACACACATGCACGCGACTCACCAGGACTGTGAACTTGCCACACAGCAGCTCAGAGCGTAGGGGCTCCTCGTCAGGGTTGATGTTGAAGATGCCCTCTTTGATTCTCGTGTTCTGAGATTAGAACAAACAGCGTCAGAAAACAGGAGAAGGGGCAGAGCCATGACCCGTTTGTGAAGAGCGGACGTTCAAGCAGGGTCATTGCCATAGTCTGCATTCAGCCTGTGGACGGTCATGGCCAGGGCCTTTATCGTCTGCATTCAGCCTAACGGTGCTGTGGACGGGGAGTTCCCAGAATAGGCGTAAAAATGTAATTGCCGTACGAGTTGCGCCTGAAGGCCACGACTATGTCATGTTTGTTTCACGACGGCTCCTACAGAACACGCTTCTGTGTTTGAGGACACAACAGTTTGGTTGAAGGTTTTGGAAAGGTCATCTCTAAATATTCTCATCATTCTTAACATCACAAGATAGCTTACAGCAAAACGATGCAACGCCTTCGATGACACTGCACTTCAATTTAAAGCTTTATAACTAGTTGTCATACGAAAACCACATCCCCAGAGGCAGAATTTAACATAATTCACTTGCGATATGGATAACAAACAAACCTAATTTTTTTTTTGCATATAAGCGCTTTTGCATGATTGCCTGTGACTGTGCCATCTTAATTTGATGCCTTCGCTAAAAACTCTATTGGTGAAGCGGTGCACCCTAAACTTTAGCATTGTAAGTACCGGTAGGTGCATCGATTGACCGGGAACCGATCATTATCTGCTGAAGTATCGATAACTACACACGACATGTCTGCTCCCACTTATTTCTTCTGCTTCATGTGAAACTAACTTGCTGCTCTGCCACTTTTATGGAAGATTGACCTTCAAAATAATCATGTCTCTAAACGGCGCAACCGAAGCGTTACGTACGCATAGCCAGACGATTGCAGCCATAGTACTTTAATGTCAACATAGTCCCTACAATGTCAGGCAAAGGCTTTCTTGAAACCTATACTTCATAACAACACCATAAACTGCAGCTGGACCCCGAGTCTGAGCTTGTGAGAGAAGCCGTATACAGCGCTCCTTTTATTGGCACGGATGTCACAAGGAGTCGGTGTGTTGCGCCAATACAGCACACTTCCTTGTGCTTGATAAATGAGAAATGATAGCCTGCGCAAACGCGGCCGTACATCTGGATAATAGGCTTGTGCCACATCACAGGAGGCAAAAGTAGGCTACAGATATAAGCATCTTCAATGTCGCCTACACGCAAATGTTGCCGCCTGTTATTATTTGTTATGCAAAGCTTAGTAGGATAACAACGGCTGCTTCTGCCCGGTGCCTCCTTTTTTCTGCCTGCGAATTTGGATGAATGCAAACCATATTACAGGTGGATATTGTTACATTTGATTATATGTTGGATTAAATGGGTGTTGGTTGTGTGTTATCCACACAGTATACGGTATTATCCATTATAGCTCCTATTCCTAGCGTGCGATTGATATTGTGTTGGCCAGACTCATTCAAATAAACAGTAATCTCCCTGATCCCTTCTCCTTTTGCAAGTTATGTTTAATTTATTATTTTTCTAAATAGAAAACTGTGCGACTCCACACTTAGTCAACTAAACTGTTCAGTGCTGTGTTTACATGCCGTCTCACCTTTTCTTAAAGGAACACAGCGCATCCTCATATACCTAACTAACTAGGAACCCTAGAAAATCAGCACACAATGATTTTCATAAGAAACATCTTATATAATATATATTCATAGGAATAATCAAAATAATCTGTGATTGAAATCAGCGTAAAAAAAGCTGATCGCTGCATCCCTAATTGCTAGATTTCCTAGAATCACTGGGTGATCATATTGAGCCACTCACGGTTTTAGTGATTAGTATGAAAAAAACATAACACAGCTGTATGAGGATTAGTGTGAAAGAGGATCTTCTCGAAAAAGTCCAGCATCCACTTGATGAAAACAAAAGCAGTACATTCGAGTGCCGTCAATCAGGCAGGATGAGGGATGACGCAAGGAAGTGCCGCACCTTGTATGCCTGGAAGAGGTTGATGGCTCTCGAGACGTCAAACTTGCGGGCCATAAGGAACTTGACAGCCGTGGGCTCGGAGACGAGACTAGCGCTGTGAGGCTGCTCCCTGCTGCGCACCTCACCCAGGAACTCCTCAACCGCCTAGAGCAGACACACATGAAAGACAACTGAAGACCAAGCTGCACATTGGTTTTAATATTATGAATTAATACTTTATTCAACAAGCTGAATACCCTTGAGATTACAATATCTATTTTTCAAGGGAGCCCAGGCCAAGATAACAGCAATTCAATGTATCAAACATACAGCACAACATTTAGCAGGATTGAGAAAAGGAAAAAGGATTTCAAGGGTTATATGATGCAAGGCAGCAGCAATGAATATGGTCCATTGTGTTGGATAGTTAAAGCGACAATATTGCAAATCAAGTACATTGACGCGGGCTGAGATTGAACTAATAGAATTGTCAGTGAAAAAAAAAAAAAAGGAGAATTGTGATCATCTTTAGTTCTCTACCAACTGGGGTTTAAAAACATACAAGACCATAT
Organism: Gadus macrocephalus; assembly: GCF_031168955.1. Classification (NCBI taxonomy): domain Eukaryota; kingdom Metazoa; phylum Chordata; class Actinopteri; order Gadiformes; family Gadidae; genus Gadus; species Gadus macrocephalus. The sequence continues at coordinate 8,628,076 of NC_082384.1, forward strand.
GTTTTATAAGTGGTTCAAAAGATACTGTACTAACACCCAAGGGCAAGGGACGCTACAACATATCAATAGAGAATAATGCATTTTAGTAGCCTAAATAAAGGTTAAATGTGGCAGAAAATAACAAAATGTAAATGGTTTAATTAATCGAGAACATAGATGCCCCAAAAGCTTTTGCTGCGGTATGCATTAATTATAGATTTATGTGGAAATTGGACATGGTATGAAGTAGAATATCAATCTGTGGGTTCGGAAGTTTCAGCAGGAGGATTAAGTGAACATCTGATTATGTTTTAAAACTATCAGTACTTCCTTTCGTTCGGAATCTGGGACGTACAAAGATATAACGTGAGCTGTCAAGAATGTGGGGAATCAGACCGCATTTAAATGTCACATCGCTGCGAGACTTCATGCCTGTCGATGACATTAAAACACATGGTCATCGGCTCTCTAGACATTTGGTCACCTCTTTGCCTAGAGAGAGGCAACAACATTGCGAAGAACTGGGGGCCCAGTTCTGTGAAGTGTATGCAGTAAATCTGATAGCCGGATATCACTGGCTGGCTGGCAACACTCAGTCACACGACGAGCACTCCCATCAACATTTAGGACATCATTACACAACCTTCATAGTCATCCAAATGGATCGGGTCATTCCGCATGACTAAACATACAACTGTGATGACGCCAACAACAGAGCTGTCGGGCCGAGTTTCTCTACGGCAACACTTGCTTAGGAGTGCTGTGCAGGGTTAACATGTGGTAGCAAGCTAATTCAGGCTAGCGTTAACTAACGCGGCTATCACGACTCAACCTGGTAACGCTAATTGACTAAATACAATCACAATGAGCGCTAGTAAGAAGACAGGCATTCGTCTCATCACAACTGGGCTCCGAGGTCCTACAGGGACTCATCAGCGATCGACATTACGTTTTAACCTAACCAACATATAAGCTATCTGCTGTCAGTCCATCACGGGGATCGGTCGACATGGAAGGGTGCGATGGGAGTCATGCTTTATAATAGCCCCCTCAGAAGTACTATTGGTCCAATATAGACATATTAAATCAGCCCATATATTCAGTCTTGGAAATATAACGCACAAGCAATGGACACGACCATTTAAATAATAAAATGTATCAAACTACTCTCACCAGTTCCTCCTGAGTTGTCAGGGCTTCCGCCATCTTGAAGCCTCCGCAACGTCGCAGCGGGCGCGCCCACTATCCACTCGGTCACGCCCACTGTCCAATCGACCACGCCCATTACCCGCTCTGCCACGCCCCACGTTTACGCCCCAGCACAGGCCTCGCCCTCAATTTTGTCCATTAAAAATATTTATTATTTATTGTTTGGGTTTTTAAATAGTTTTCATGACGAATGGCTCATGTTTTTGTTTTAAAAATGTCCAACAAACTATATATTTTACATATTGTAATACCAGTGAAATGATTGTAAACTCACACATACATTATTTTGGTACCAATATTGTAACATGACTGAAATTAAACAACACTCAAAAGCATACTGTCAAAGATTGGAAGTGCAATAAAATATCTGGTAATGTTTTTCAAAGACAATATGATAGACAATGACAATATATAGACAATATATATGTTAATTTTTTTCCCAAATTTAGATGGTTTTACTTTTGCTGTAAAATCTTTTACATTTATCGAGCTAGTTCACCATACTGTCAAAGTATTGAGTAGAAAATTGGTCTTGCAGTCTTGCGTCAAATCAGGTAGGAACCATTGTTTCTGCCTTTGCTACAAGGAACTATTTTTGTGTAACACCGGGGGCGGAGCCAACGCAGCGGTCTTTTTTGATTTCAGGCGTGTTAAGTTATGTTTACAGTTTGGAGTCTAAATATTGTGAAAACAGCTGCAATTTGCTTGCATGTTTATTAACATATACATATAGAAAGCAATTTTTACGATTACTGTTTTACTTTTTTACATCGATGTCATGTGTATGAATTCAAAACAACTTGGACGTTCAGTAAGTCGACTCATACGAAGTTGTCGGTATGAGCAACCTGGGCCCTCCACATAAAAAGAAATGTTACATGGGACAACACCAGATCGTCAAGAAAAGGTACAGAACACATACATGACTAGTTCACTACATGACTACCTGTACATGATGGTTGTACAATAAGGATGCATACAAGAGTTACACTGAAATTAAATTAATATGAATATGCATTATTAAACCTCCCACCTACTACGCCCGATGTGCTTTTTACAGCAATCAAGTCTACAATGAACCAATTACCGGAAAACATGGTCAACTCTCGAAGAAAACGATGTTGGAGACAGAGAACCACAAGGGCTCTAACGTGGTGAGTCTGACTGCAAGGAAATCTGATTCCTACTGTCATCCCTGTCTCTTAAAATAATCGTTCATTCACGCTTTTATATATCTATATATATATATAGATATATAAAAAACAACTTATCAATGACAAATCGAATATGTTGGTAAAGTACATGAACCACTCTAAACAATAATCACAACCATACAGATAATAATCCACACAATAATATAATTCAGGAAAAGAAACAAAGCTATTATCCATATATATTCCAGATATCATTTTGCTGCAGCTTTCTACTGCTACCTTGAGCACTGCTAGTTTGACAGGAGACCCCTTTGCTTTCATAGGGCGGAGGAGCGGTATTTCCATTGGGGGAATCCTCCCTGGCACTTGACGATGAGATGATGCAGGCACTCGATGCCCTGGACCCTGTAAAACCTCTGCTTCGAATGGATCCACCAATCACCAACCACACAAATGGACAAAACAATAGCACCAGAAAGCGGAAAAACGACTCGACACAGAGTCTGAACCGTGAAGAATCCATTCAACACTGTAATTCACGTCCCAATCGGATCACACATGAAGCCCACTGCCACCCTGAACAAGCTAGTGAAGCAAAGCGAGCCTGCAAGCAGAGCAGTAATGGGGGTGGGAGTCTGCGGAGGGCCGGCTGCAAAGATCTCGCCCAAAAGCTTCTCTTTAGCGAGGACTTGGAGGATGCACAGCCTCCTCAGAGAGGAACCAAGAGCTGCCAATCAGACTCTGCGGGCCCCAGCAACACACTGCCCCATGGAAACACACCGACCAAGCTGCAAGCGGTGGATCCTGGGTAAGTCTTAACTTCCACTTCCACTTTGTTGTATATTCACACTAAATTCACACCTTATTATTAAATTCAGATTTGTTGGATGGTTCTTGAACGGTTAACTCATTTTCAACAGTCGGGTGCACAAATCCAGGAGAAGAGACTCCCCTCTAAGCCCGGCAAAAGCTGGTCCAATTAGCAAAGCCGACTCCCCATTGGACGCCTCCACAAACTTCATCCTGTTTAGCCCCACCCACTTGGCAGCGGCCAGGAAGAAGGCAGAACTCCAGCGGTCCTTACAGAATCATTCGGCATCTGTACTCACAATACCCACTGGCCTCGAGGCTAGTCATCTCCCTGACACTTTAACTCAGCAAGGTGAGGCTACCCCAAAGCCAGGTGTTGGTATACCTCTCGAACTAAGTGCAGGGCTGATAATGATATAGTGCTGTTTATAACCATCATATCAGCACATAGCAACTGCCCTGTCATAAAGATATACCATATAGGAGTACACATTGTATATCATCGATTCCATTGTTTCAACGGTTTAAAACATTTTGAATTCAAAGTTTTTGTCTGATATCATTTATCAAACTGCCCCTAGCCAGATTTTTAACAAAAGGTGATATGATCTCTCTCTCTAGGCTTTGCCATGCGTGCTCCTGAAGAGCACGCAGAGAAGCTTCTGCTGTCCAGCTGGGGCCTTCCGAAACCCGTCCTGGAGCGCTACAAGAGACACGGGGTCACCCACATGTTCGACTGGCAGGCCCAGTGCCTCACCGTCGGCCAGGTCCTGCAGGGGCAGAACCTCGTCTACGCGGGTAACACGGCTGAGTTCGTAGTGGACGTGCAGGTCATAAGAAGTTGGTCGCTTTAGTATTGCCGTGCGTTTTGGTTCAACAAAGCTATCTCTCCCTCGGTCCACGTCGTCCTGTACGGTCTTAGCCCCCACCAGTGCTGGGAAGACGCTGGTGTCGGAGCTGCTGATGCTGAAGCGTGTGTTGGAGACTAAAAGGAAGGCTCTCTTCATCTTGCCATTCGTCTCGGTTGCCAAAGAGAAAATGCACTACCTTCAGGTGAGGGATGGATGGATGGATGGATGGATGGATGGATGGATGGATGGATGGATGGATGGATGGATGGATGGATGGATGGATGGATGGATGGATGGATGGATGGATGGATGGATGGATGGATGGATGGATGGATGGATGGATGGATGGATGGATGGATGGATGGATGGATGGATGGATGGATGGATGGATGGATGGATGGATGGATGGATGGATGGATTCATTCATTCATTCATTCATTCATTCATTCATTCATTCATTCATTCATTCATTCATTCATTCATTCATTCATTCATTCATTCATTCATTCATTCATTCATTCAGTCTGTAACATCACAACATTAGTTTCCAGAAGAAAGCAATGTCTAAATGAGCTTGTCTTATCCAATAGGCAGTGTTCATTCAAGTGTTCATTCTATCTGGCTGAAATAGAGACAAGTAACAAAGGATGAATAAGCAGCTAATGTTTGATATGTTAACTTGGTAAATAAACGGAGGGTACGACAGGATCATCACACTTACAATAGATACATTTTCGGGCAATCAACAATGCGGCTGCATCACCAGTGTGTGTCTGTGTTGTCTGTCGCCCCCGCAGAGTGTGTTTGAAGAGGCGGGCGTGCGGGTGGAGGGCTACATGGGGGGCACCTCGGCGCCAGGAGGCTTCAGGGCTCTGGACGTGGCGGTGTGCACAATAGAGAAGGCCAACTCCCTCGTCAACAGACTGATAGAAGAAGACAGCATGGACCTTCTAGGTAACGGACCTGATGTATCGATTCACCGATGACATGTATCAAATGAGTTTCTCTCATTTTGCGTTTGCATTTTTTCATCGGGGTCATCACAGGGATGGTGGTGGTGGATGAGTTGCATATGGTGGGAGACTCCGGGAGGGGCTACCTTCTCGAGCTGCTGCTGACCAAGATACGGTTCATTGCACTGCAGCGGAACGATAAAGGGTCCGTCTGTCTTTTATTACGTCACTTGGTCTATTTGGTGGATTTGTTGGTCTGGTCTTACTGATCGTTTTCCTTCAAAAAGGTGTTGGCGTGTGATTGATTATGCATGTATAATCTGTCCCAACAGTTCCTTCTCTGATGGGGTGCAGATAATAGGTATGAGTGCCACCCTTCCTAACCTGGCCCTGCTGGCTGGGTGGCTGGGAGCAGAGCTCTATCAGACCGACTTCAGGCCGGTCCCCTTGCAGGAGCTTGTCAAGGTGGGCAGCAACATCTACGACAACACACTCTCCCTGGTTCGAAAGTTCTCTCCTGCCATCAATGTGAAGGTGAGTGAGTTTGGGAGGTGGGGAGGGGATCCAACAATCCAGAGGTGATTAACTGTGTTGATTGTGTTTGTGTGTTAATTGTGTGTTAACTGTTTGCGTGTGTGTTTAATATAAGGGGGATGACGACCACATAGTGAGTTTGAGCTATGAGACGGTGAGAGACGGCCACTCTGTGCTGCTCTTCTGCCCCTCAAAAATCTGGTGTGAGAAGCTAGCCGACAGCATCGCCAGAGCATTCTACAATCTCCGAAATACTGGTGAATTCTTGCATCTTTGCACTATTTAACTTTTGTTTATGGAAAACTATTTTACTGTCTATACCTTGTCATGCTACATTTTATACAAAGATATCAGAATCAAAGGAATGACACTAATAGATGAATGATCATTTAACAGGAATGATTATATTGACTGTCTAATAATTGTGGATGTATTACTTCCAGTGGTAAAATGTCATGTATTGTTTGTCTTCTGCAGATAGCAAGGCTGGGGCCGACCCCCAGGCGGTATGTCTGGACCAGAAGGGCCTGGTTGATGTGATCGCCCAGCTGAGACGCACCCCTGCTGGGCTAGACCCTACCCTACAGCGCTGCGTCCCCTGGGGGGTTGGCTTCCACCACGCTGGTGATTAAACCAATTGCAGCGTAGCCATTTAAATATTAAGGAAATGGTTGTTATAATAATGAAAGAAAGAAAAATATGAATATTCTAACTATGTATTTACGATTTTATCTTTGGCCGTGTTGTCCTCACAGATGGCATCAATGTCTTTCTTTATCGAGGAATTCATTTATTGGATTACAGGGTGGATGGTTACCATAGCAACTTTCCTTCTACTAACAAGTGAAACCCTTATTCAACAGACGGTATGCAAGTACTGCACCTCTACCATATGGTTTTGTTGGTTGTGTCCTCTGTAGGTCTCACCTTCGATGAGCGGGACATTCTGGAGGGTGCGTTCCGCCTGGGCCTAGTCAAAGTGCTGGCCGCGACCTCTACCCTCTCCTCTGGGGTCAACCTCCCGGCCCGCAGGGTCATCATCCGAACCCCCACCTTCAATGGACACCTGCTAGATCCTCTCACGTACAAACAGATGGCCGGGCGGGCGGGCCGCAAGGGGGTGGACACCCAAGGCAAGAGAACCCACGAATAGAAGTGGCCAAAATGACTGAGAAACTAAATGATGCAATGATAAGTGGTTTGGTTCAGTAGCGAGACCGTGAGAGGTGTGGGCAGTGGGCCAAGGACGAAAGCCATTGACAGCTGCTTCCGTAAAGCTTGCTTATTTTTTTCTGTTAATGCCACATTGGAGTTCGGAAGATATATACGTTTGAATGACTAAACTGGTTAGTTTCTGTGGCGGGTGGATCAAATCAAACAAAATCCAAAAAATGTTCTTTAAAAATGAAGGTCAATAAACATCAATAATTGGTAAAGTCTGACGGCACGTCCAACACAGTGACTGTAACAAGCTGGACGTCTGCTGTCTCTCTCTGGGACAGGAGAGAGTGTGCTTGTGTGCAAGGAGTCTGAGAGGCAGAAAGGCATTACCCTTGTCCAGGGTGTGCTTCGACCAATCAGCAGCTGCCTGGTGAAGCAGGAGGGGGATGGTGTCACCACGAGCATGCTTCGAGCCATCCTGGAGGTATGTGTTGCTCAGTCTTCCTCCTACTAGCTCCTCATAATGTAAGCAATTGGGTGGTCAGACAAGGGCACGTATTCGCTCAGGGTTTGGGGGAGTGGGAATGGAAACCCTAACTCTAAATCGTACTGGTGGTGTTGAACACTTTGTCCATGGATGCATTGCTTTAGCTCTACCATTCGAGGGAGAGTAAGACAGTATTGAATTGAGGTTGCAGCATTGAGGTGTAATCAACTCTGTGTGCACCAGAGCAGGGATGTGTTTACCTCCATTACCACATCCATAATTCAGTGCCTTGTCCTCCCCCCAACGTACAGATCATCGTTGGAGGTGTGGCCAGCACCCCACAGGATGTGCGGGTGTATGCCTCCTGCACGCTGCTGGCCGCCAGCGCCCGATGGGAGCGGGACCCCTCGGACGGGGGCCTGAAGGAAGGGCCGGAGCCCGAGACCAACAGGGGCGCCATCGAGGCCTGTGTGGAGTGGCTGATGGAGAATGAGTTCATCACTATCCTGAAGGAGGGGGAAGGTGTGGCTGCCTCTTTTTTTAATTTTAATTTTGGATGCTCAGTTGTTGAGGACGATGATGTTTGAGTACTGGTCTAGATCATACCAGGCTATGAAAGGGGATTTCTTCTTCTTTCTTGTTGGTTTATTTGGTTGTTCTCACAAACCAAATGAAATTGAGAAATAGCAGAAGGATAGATTAAATAAATACATTTTACTATATAAATAAAATGTGAGTAATCAAATCAAAAAAATGAATAACTATTAACAACAGTTAAATACATTTTTATAAGGTGAAATATATGAATGCATTATTGATGGCCTCGTGGGGATGAGGAGGACAATGAAATTGATGACGATTTGGATCAAGATCATCACTATTTAGGAAAAATATGTTCTTATTCTAGTGATCAAATGTCCACACTGTAGATTACCACTAGACTTCATTATCCGCTTTTCCATCATTAAGTAGAGAGAATGTTATTCTCTTGACTATTTCAACATATTTGCCACAGACTGAAAAATGGTTTAAATAATAGACGTTTAAAAAGCGGTCACCTTTTAATCTCTAATGCCTCATTGAGCATTAGGCTGTTTGGTTCCCATGCCTAATGTGTGTTCTCCTCCTGGCGGCCAGAGGAGCGGTTTGCTCCGTCCCTGCTGGGAGCAGCCACTCTCTCCTCCTCCCTCTCTCCCCCCGAGGCCCTGGGGATATTCGCTGACCTGCAGCGCGCCATGAAGGGCTTCGTACTGGAGAACGACCTGCACACCCTCTACCTGGTGCACACATTTTGTATATATATATTCAATATAGATATAAAAATGGGTCAACAGGACACAAACAAGAGGAGGATCCTTCTCTTCAATGAACAAAATAATCGTAAATAATGTGTATATAGACGGTACACACATGAATATCCCTACATTTTTATATATATATATATATATATATATATATATATATATATATATATATATATATATATATATATATATATATATATATATATATATCTATACATACAGTATGTGTGTGTGTATATATATATATATATATATATATATATATATACACACACCCAAACATTTGCACATCCAAATTCTTATTTAAATATATCATTGTGACTTCTAACAGATTGAAGGGGATTTGTCGAGGATAATTGAATGTGCAAAACATATCCTTAGAACCCAAAATTAGAATGACTTTATGCAATATTATGGAAGAGAATATACATTGGCTATTTTCTATTCAGTATTTACTACAACATGCTATTTATTCAATTAACATAACTTTAATCATCTGATGATGATACCACTTCTATTTTTCACGTCAACTTACTTATGATTAATGTATGCATAACATAAGAAAGCGAGTAGGGGTCAGGCCTCTTGCTCTTGGGGATGCGGTTCGAACCCACAAGTCCAACCCCCCTTCCCCCTCGTGTGTTCAGATCACCCCGGTGTACACCGACTGGACCACCATCGACTGGTACCAGTTCTTCTGCCTGTGGGAGCAGCTGCCCTCCTCCATGAAGAGGGTGGCGGAGCTGGTGGGCGTGCAGGAGGGCTTCCTGGCACGCTCCGTCAGCGGCAAGCTGGTCGCCAAGACGGACGCGCAGCGCCGGCAGATGGCCGTCCACAAACGGTGAGGGCTCAGCTGTGTGGACGTCTGGGTTTGATTTGTAGGAATTCCTGTATTAAGGTTATTCCCGGCTGGGTTCTGTGTACCGTGTGTGTGTGTGTTTTTTTTGTTTGTAAAGTTGATGGATTTATAGATTGCGATGGTTAACACGTATTCACTCCCTTTTGTTTTTAAAATACATGTCTAAACTGAATGATATGTGTTCACTCCACGGTACTTTATGCGTAATAAATTCCCAGATGAGAACTCCCACTGTTTGTAGTGTGCATTAGTGATGGATTTCATGATTCTTTTCCTCGATTCAGTTTGCGTCGGTCAGTTCGCCAAGAAGAATCGTTCAGAATCGTTCGTTCGTTCGTTCGTTCGTTCGTTCGTTCGTTCAGTCTCGTTTCCGGTAGCGGTGAATCGAATCATGGAATGCACGGTTCTCAGCTGAGTCAGTCAGACTCAGCTCCTCCCTCGTTCTCATTCTCAAACTATCGTGGAAGTCGGTCATCAATCAACACAACATTACAACTTTAACCAAACGCAGCGGGATGGGGGGGTGTAGTTGATTAATAGATGTTTAACATATCAGCAAGATAATAGACTCGATTTAGCAATGAGGGAGTTTAAAGTAAATTATGTACAGTTGTGTTTATTCTGGGCATATTTGATTTTTCTTGTGTAACAGGAACTTAACACTTGTGGTCCAACGCTGTGTGTGCGTGAACTAACCAGCTGGTGGTTCCTTCAGGTTCTTCACCACCCTGGTCCTGCAGGACCTGGTGAAGGAGGTTCCCCTGGCAACGGTGGCCTCCAGGTACAACTGCAACCGCGGCCAGCTGCAGTCGCTGCAGCAGTCTGCCTCCACATACGCAGGTACATGGCCCACAGTTTATTAGGGTTAACACATGCCCGTTGCTGTCTCGTATACACATACCTACGTTCCAGAGTCTCTTAGCTGCTGTGGAGCCTAGGGTAGTTTTGATCTGAATGTTGAACCTGTGCAACTGTAATTTAGTGTCAAATGTCAAAAAAAGGGACTAAAGCTTGTTTTATGCTAGATGTGTTACGCACACGCCAGTTCATTTTTTCAGTTCAACACTGTGGGAATTATGATTCAAGCTTGTCAGGGACATTTAAATGATCGTATCCACCCCCCCCCCCCCCCCCTCAAACTCTCTCTTTCTCTCTGTCCCTCTCTTTTTCTGTCTGCCTGCCTGTTTGTCTGTCCGCCTTCCTCTCTCTCTGTCTCTCTCTCTGTCTCTCTGTCTGTCCCGGCAGGCATGGTGACGGTGTTCTGCAAGCGGCTGGGCTGGAGCAGCATGGAGCTGCTGCTGTCCCAGTATCAGACGCGGCTGAGCTTCGGCGTGCAGAGGGAGCTGGTGGACCTGGTGCGGGTGTCCCTGCTGAACGCCACGCGGGCCCGAGCGCTGTACGCCCAGGGGCTGTGCACCGTGGCCGAGCTCGCCAGGGCTACCGTTGCCGACGTGGAGAAAGCACTGCGGAAAGCCGTTCCCTTTAAGAGGTGAGTTTGTGTGTGTGTGTGTGTGTGTGTGGGGGGGTTCATTTTGTGATACACATTTTATGTATATCGCAAACATTGGACATTTGTAATGCATTTCCCTATTTGTATGCAAGCGTAAGCTAACCCTAAACCATGACATTTGTTGACATGCCCTTGTTAGATAACGTTATCAGTTCCATTCACTGACGGTCACAGGCGTCAGTGAATTGAAGAGAACGTCTGGGCAGGGCCGTCTTTATTTGCTAATCCTTTTCCCTTAGCCTATTCAGTGTGGTCAGTGGTCTCCCCTCTGTCATAACCTGTTGAAGTAACGGCGTGCCCCGCTGTGGTCGACAGCTCCAAGCGGGCCGTGGACGAGAGCGAGGTGGAGGCAGCCGAGAGGCGGAGCCTGCGCTGCGTCTGGGTCAGTGGTGGGCGGGCCCTGACGGAAAAGGAAGCAGCCAATGAGATTGTGTCTGAGGCCAGGCTCCTCCTCCAGGGAGACCTGGCTCAGCTGGGGGTCCAGTGGGACCCGGGGACTCTTTCTGACACAGGGCCAGATGACGGACACAGCAGCAGCCAATCAAAATCCCCCAATAAGAGGGAAATACACAAGGGAGCAGAAGGGCAGAAAGAGGATACGAAAAAAGATCAAAATAGGACGAGAGGTGCAGAGAGAGAAGCAGAGGAGAAACGTGATGAGAACCCATCGGGAAGCAAGCGACACACAGTCAGAACAGAGACAGCTCACGACGGCCTGACAGAGAGAGGAGCAGAGGCTAAATCAACCAATCAAACCGTTGCCATCGTTCACAATCCGGAAATGACAGAACACGTGGCAAAGCAGAGAGGCACAGAGACGGTGGGGAAGGGGGCAGCTGGAAGGGAGGGCCAGAGAGCAGTGGAGGGAATCGGGATCAGGAGTGAAGAGGTAACTCCCACGAAACCAGAAGCTGTGAACACAAAGCGGGCCGTTCGCCACAGAAGCCTGACGCAGGAATTGGCGGAGTTGGTGTTCAGTCCTCTTCCTCCGCTCAAGACCCTTCCTCTACCCCCAACGTCCCCCATGCCCCCACCTCGGTTCCGGGCCCCAGTACCCCGAAGGCAGGGGCAGTATCTGGGTTCTGCAGAGGCATTTAAAGAGGATGCCGCCGCCGCCGACTGTGTGGCCTCCCCTGCTCGGTCGGGAGTGGTAAAGCACTCCAAAGCCTTGAGCAAAGTCCTCCAATCTATTCATACTGAGAGTAATGTGTGGGAAGCTGTCCAAACTGTGCAACAAGCACTGCCATCAGTGGATTCTGAATTGGAGATAGTTCAAAGTCCACGTCACAGTTCTCCAACACCTCCACAGACGGCCGACGTTATTTCAACCGATCCCCCCCAAGCGGGTGATTTAGGGGGTCTTCCCGATTCCACTTCTCCCATTAATGTTCAGACGTCACCGGTTCCAGTTGTGGGGCCGCCGTCCAACTCTCCCACGCCAACACCTCCCCTCTCTTCTGTGGCCGAGCGAAGGAGGAGACAGGAGGAGGAGCGGTTCTCCTCCCCAGAGCTGTACACGGATGGAGCTCATGGAGAGGAGGCCATGCCAGTGGACTCCAACGAGGCCGAGGAAAGCTTTGGATCCGACAGTTTTGAATTGGACTCGATGACCGAGAGGATCATGTTTGATCAGGTGAACCCGGTGGGAGGGGAGGCGGGCGGGGAAGGAGAGGAACAGGGGGAAAAGTTGAATGAGGGGAGAGCGAGCAGACTTCAGGAAGGTGAAGTGCTGGAGGAGAACACGAATGAAGGAAGACTCCAGCCTGAGGTGCAGAAACCTCATGCTGGAAACAACGCTCACAGCTCTCAAACTGAGGCCCAATCCCATGTAAGACCTGATGACGCTGGTCCAAGATTTAATATTTCTCTCACAGATGCCCAGCTAGAACTAATCCTGGACGCAAGCCACCAGGTGAGTCAGTTCAGTGGAGTTATTTCCTCTAATTATAATGATAGTATATTTGGTCAATGTGTACACAATTATATATTGTACGTTATCTGAATGATTAGTGATGGATGGTCGTTATTGATTTCCATAGATCACTCCAAGAGTACATGGTTGTGAGAACATGGACGAAGAAGATGGTGAAGAAAAACAGAAGCAAGAGGAGGCTGACATCCGCCCTGCATTAGACGTGGATCCGGTTGATTCTGAGAGTTTAAATGCAAGCAGTAGCTTCCTGTTTGACAGTCTCTATGAGGGCTCCCTTCTCGCTGGCCTCAGCCCAGACCAGGACGGGCTATTTCCACCAGATCAAGAGGAGCCGCTTAGAGGGGAGATTGCAGAAAACCCCCAACTTCCCTCTGGTCAGGACCGACGACGCAGTGAGCTTCTGGCCAATCAGGAGGCAGAAGAGGCTAAGCAATGGAGCGAGTCGTCCTTCAATCTGTCTGAATGGGGTGACTCTTTGCTGGTGGGGGAGCACTTCCTGGAGAGGCAGAGCTTGCTCAGACACGCGGAGAGATCCCCAGAAGGGCGCAGACGTAGCCATGGGGAAGGTAAACGGTCCAAACCAGACCGTACGCTGATGGCAGCCCATCAGGGATCACCTTCAAGCCTTAAGCCTGCTCAGTTTAAGCTACCAGAACCCAACCTGGCCCCATCCAAAACCAAACCGCTCCAATCAATCGAGCTGGGCCATACGGATACAGGTGGGACCCAAGGTCGAGCAGAAAAGTTTAAAGAAATTGAGCCACCGAGAAACCATGATCATGTATTCTTGAACATGGGTGAGGCAAGCAAGAGAGCGGGCAGGGATGAAGTCAGACAGGGTGTAGCAAAAGCCAAGCACATCCAGAGCTCACCTGATCATTTTCCTGACTGCAGCCCTGGACTGCAAGAGATGTTCGATCAGTGGCCCAGCATGGCTGACCCACCCCTCCAAAGTGTCACAACAATAAAAACAGCAGCATCAGTCACGCTAGCCCACGTGCACAATGCTGCCGGGAAGGACCTGGAAATACCTCAGCCTGTGATGGGGAGGGATGGGAAACGGCAGCATCAGACACTCCCGCCTGCTGCCCAGAGCCGCTCTGAAGCGACGGAGGAAGGCCCTGGACAAGAGAAAGCCGGAGAGAGGCCATCCTCTGCCTCTGACCTCATCCCCCCCACACAGGAGACGGCACCTGTCACTCCCAGAATCAAACTAACAACCTCCTCTGTCCATTCGCCTCTGTCTGCCAAGCCTCTGAAACGGTCCACCAGCTCCACAGGCCTCCGCAGCTCCACACGCAGCTCAAAGCAGGTTCCAACATGTCAAACATCCCTCCCAGGACCCAGCCACCGTCCCCAGCCTGCCGATATATCCACGTCCGGGAACGATAAAAACGGACCGGCTCCCGAACTCGACCACAGATCCAAAGCGGGAGACGACCACAAGCCAAGAACCCGCTCGGAGGTACCAGACGCTGTCCCTCCGATCCCAGCTGAGCCGGAGGCCGGCCAGCCTGATGAAGACACCTCGGTCATCGACGAGGGCTTCAGCCTCCAGCTGTCCCAGAGCGGCCCCCTCACACCCAGCAGCTCCGGGGCCTTCTCCATCATCGACGTGGCCAGTGACCGGGGACTCTTCCACACGTTCATCAGCGAGTGGAGGACAAAGGAGCGCTACGCCCTGGCACTGGCCTGCCAACGGCCAGAGCAGACCCAGCATCCCGAGGGCGGCGTCGGAGAGGAACACAAGAGAGGTCAGCGCCGCCGGTGCACATGTAGTGGGTGGTCCTCTAGACACGCTTTGAGAGCTTGATTGTGATCCGCTGCAAGACTATATCAATCATGTGCAATCAATAGTATATATAGTATATTAGTATTAATGTATCAGCCACCCTTGTTCTTAATCATGGGACTTAAGTATGTCGTGTGCTGAGGATGAAAGAGGCGCCGAGTGGGTACACTGTTGTCCCCAGTCCCCAAGTCGTGCACACCCCCTAAATAACTTGCTGCTCAGACAGCAGAATGCTGTCTGAGCCTCAGAATGCCTCAGTCAGTGGCTCCTTCAGCTCTGCTGCAGTGAGGACTGTAATAGGAGGACTTTCCTACCAACATCAGTAGCCTAACCACCTATGACTCCCCCCAGGTGCTGGGTAAGGAGATTCCTCCATTTGTACAAAAATAGCAATGACTTGACTTGAAGTTCAATTAAATTTGTATTTATTTATTTGTAGTTGGATCTAGTATCGTCATATTTGTATTTGGATATATTTTGTTTACTTTTACCTTCCTCATTGTGTGTTCTCTCAGTCATGTTTGTGATTTTCTACTGCAACACTTAAACTTTGCTTAGGGGATCAATAAAGCACTCCACTATAACAATGACGTTACGTGTTGTATGTGATATGTGCAGGGTCAGCAAACCGGCAGAAGCTGTGCAGTGCGGCCGGGCTCCCAGTGAGGGGAGAGGATGGGCTGGTGTTGATGGGTCTGAGCGTCTGCTGGGGTTCGAGGGATGCATTCTACATCTCTCTGCAGCAGGAGCAGAGCTCAGGTGGATGCTGGTCATTGGCGAGCACTGGCTACGATAAATAGCCTGACGTCACCAGATTAATTTGCAATTGTGTATTAGTCTGGAAGCTCAATTTTTTTTTTTATCAAAGGGCAAAAAAATCCAGTAATACAGACCTTAATTCTCTGTAGTTCAATATATCTTTCTTGAACCCTATCAATACACAGACCAGCCCTTACATAACCACAGACACCATCCTTAACCACAGACAATACATTTTGGTTTTGTGTGTAACACTGCAGGTTTGAGCTCTAGTTTGGCCCCGCCTCCGCTGGATGCTGATTTGCCAGTGAGTGAGAGGTTGGAGCAGGTGAAGGCCTGTCTGAACAGGCCATTGGTCAGCCACTCAGCCGTCGTGGTTATCACCTATGACATCATCCATGTGTACAAAACACTGGTGCTGAGCTGTGGTGTCAGTCTGGAGGGAAGCTGTGAAGACCCCAAGGTACAGACAAACATATATACTTAATGATCCTTTATTTTTGTTATATCCTACGGATGAATGTCTTTTTTCTCTTACTTAAAGTGAAGAAATTGACATGGAAGTCATCTGCTGGATAAATTGTTTGTTTTTGTAAACAAACTTAAGAAATCAACTGACTCAACTATCAAATGCGATGTTGCCATCATTCACCACGATCACATCATAAAATATACATTTGATTCACGATTTCTACTTGTGATTTGGAATAACGACGGCAATGTGCAAAAGCAAAAACTTGACACACACCTGAATCGTCCTTTTGATAATAACTGAACCCCGGCGGTGCCACAGGTGGCCTGCTGGCTGGTGGACCCAGGTAGCGAGGAGAGGACCCTGGCCAACATGGTGACCTTCTACTGCCCCGCAGAGCTGGCCTTACTGGAGGGGCTGGGGGAGGGCCGGTACGCCAGCACCCACTGCCCCCGCGTGAAGGCGGCCACAGAGAGCGTGCTGATCCACGCCGCCATGACCCACCTCACCGGCCTGCTGGAGGAAGACGGCATGCTGGGTAAGGCTATGCCAGCCTGCATTGGTTTGTAAAGGACTTAAACACGGATTGGACTTTGGGTTCAATTAAATGTACAATATTGTAAAGGAAACACGACCACACATGATATTCTCAAACCCATCGTGCCATGAAGACTAACTTCAAGGCTACTGGGATTAAGGTAAATTGCTTTGAATCTGCAGCTTGGTGGAGAGATTTCTTGTCAAGACTGTTGGCCACGCCTTTTGAGGTTGGACTGGTTTGGGAGAGGGGAGGGAGAAGGAGGGTTGAGGAGCACAGTGTAGACTCCCATCTAGACTGGAGCCGGCATGAAGCCACAAATGTTGCCTACTGTACCTCCAAATGACGGACCTTTTAAGTTGTACTGATCGCGTGCGTCTACCAGACGTGTTCCGGCGGGTGGAGATGCCGTCCCAGCGGTGTCTGGCCCTGCTTGAGCTCAACGGCCTGGGCTTCAGTGTGCGGGAGAGCGAGAGGCAGAAGCACGTGATGCAGGCCAAGCTCAGCGCCCTGGAGGCTCAGGCATACGCCATGGCCGGGCACAGCTTCTCCCTCACCAGCATCGACGACATAGCACAGGTATCTCTATGATGTTTGGATGCTGTGGTCATTTGAACCAATCCAATATATACTTTTTGGATTAGAAAGACTTGAGTAATAAGATGCCTGATGACAGATAATGCACTCTTTAGAGTTCAACAAAGTTCAGGATATATCATCCAACCGTGTGTGTGTGTGTGTGTGTGTGTGTGTGTGTGTGTGTGTGTGTGTGTGTGTGTGTGTGTGTGTGTGTGTGTGTGTGTGTGTGTGTGTGTGTGTGTGTGTGTGTGTGTGTGTGTGTGTGTGTGTTTCCGTCCTGCAGATCTTGTTCTTTGAGCTCCATCTGCCCCCAAATGGTGACGTGGGCGGGGTTATAAATAAGAAGACTCTGGGCTACACCAGGAGGGGAGGCAAAGTGCGACTGGGCAAACAGTTCAGCACTACCAAGGTACAAGACATGTCAAAACGTGTACATCTGGTACCGCCCCTCATTGTAAAGCTCTCAGTGTGGCCCGCAGAGTGTGTGAGACGTGTTTCACTACGTCGTCAGGACGTGCTGGAGAAGCTTCGACCGCTCCACCTGTTGCCCGGGGTGATTCTGGAGTGGCGGCGGATCACCAACGCCATGACCAAGGTGGTGTTCCCCCTTCAGCGGGAGAAGAGGCACCACCCTGGCCTGGCCATGGACCGCATCCACCCCATCGCCCAGACCCACACGGCCACGGGTAACGACCAGAGACATATCTGGGAATTTCTGTCACTAGAAACTGTCACTAGAAACGCTACATGCTTTCTTCCAGACATCTTACTCATCCCATAAGTGTCTGCATCCTACGGCTGGCCTCAGTGGGAATCGAACCGTGTCCTTCAACCTGAGCTAAACGGACCCATCCTTTATTTCTCCGTTATGATGAAGTGGGTTTTGGTTTCTTGGACTGAACAAGGCTTTCTGAATCCACATGCTCCGCAGGTCGGGTCAGCTTCACAGAGCCCAACATCCAGAATGTCCCCAAGGACTTTGAGATCGACATGCCCACCGTGGTGGGGGAGAGCCCCCCTTCACAAGACGCCCGCCATCTTGCAAACAAACAAGGGTAGGCTGACGACGTTACGCTGGATGGAGCATCTCTTTCCAGATGCTGTTTGTTTCCAAGGCCCAAATGGCCCAAATAATGAACTGTCCAGTGTTCATCAATGGCCCACAGCCAATCTGTAGACATTGTGGAAAGCTCAGTTTGTAATCCTGCTGTCATTGTTTCACAGGAGGAAGCGTCGCACTATAATCCCGGCGGCTCCAGTCGGCAGTCCAAAGAAAGGCCCGGCCTTCTCCGTCAGCATGCGGCATTCCTTTGTGCCCTTCTCAGGTGGACGAGCCGCTTATATTTAAGATCACCTCCGCTATCGAGGAGCGCATTTTTTTCTCCTTATCGTTAATAGATTTTTTAACATCATATTCTTTTTGTATTGAATTATCATGACATCATCATTCGATAACCTGATTGCAGTACCACTCATACACGCTCAATTTACATTTGAATAGCCAATTGAATTGCCATGCGATGAGTCGATGCTTGTTGTGAAAGCTGCTCTCCTTGACGTCCTTGGGCTTGTGGTTCCCTGTGTGCTGTAGGGGGCATGATTCTGGCAGCAGATTACTCCCAGCTGGAGCTCCGAGTGCTGGCCCACCTGTCCAAGGACCGGCGACTCCTGCAGGTGAGTCTTTGTGATTGGCTCCCTGGGTCCCTGGTTGAGTCCCTGGTTCCCATGGGGTCTGTTGGGACTGCTATGTACCAGGGCACGGGTTCTAGAGGGGTTAAGGTCGGTGTTAGGGTGTTATGAGCGACCCCTGTGTTGGTCTTTTAGATGATGATTCGATTAAAAGGGACATTTTATTAACCAATATGAAACTAAGCGATTGCCTTGATGCATGCCAGTTATAACACGTGTGTTATGGGTCAGGTGCTGAACGGCGGAGCAGACGTGTTCCGCTGCATTGCAGCCGAGTGGAAGAGCATTGAGCCGGACTCGGTGAACGACAGCCTCAGACAACAGGCCAAGCAGGTGTGTGTGTGCCACACACGTATTCTCATGATGTATACCTGAGAATTCATTAATTCAGTATCTCGTGTGTGTGTGTGTGTGTGTGTGTGTGTGTGTGTGTGTGTGTGTGTGTGTGTGTGTGTGTGTGTGTGTGTGTGTGTGTGTGTGTGTGTGTGTGTGTGTGTGTGTGTGTGTGTGTGTGTGTGTGTGTGTGTGTGTGTGTAGATCTGCTACGGCATCATCTATGGGATGGGACCCAAGTCCTTAGGGGAGCAAATGGGTGTGGATGAGAACGATGCAGCTTGCTACATCGAGAGCTTCAAATCCAGATACACAGGTACTCTTCATCTAATATCCTTCAGCTCTATCATACAATTCATGAATAATAACACAGATCAAACCTGTTTTTATAAAAGCTGTACCTCGACTCAGCTAGTGAAGTTCAGTCTAATTCGTCTGCTCTGCTATATGAAAGCAGCGATAATTAGTGTTGTGAGCGACACCTGTGAGGGTCCTGTGATGACACTTGTGGAAAGTCCGTTTTCGGACCAATGCGCCGCCAATCCTAAAATACGCTCGCCTGTGTTGCTTGGCAACCATTCAGCTGTCTTCAGGAACTATATTGCTTGACCGAAGAATGCTGACCTGTTTTCAATGAATGAAAGCATCTTCAATCCCAGTGTGCTCTGAACCACCTCCACCATCACTGAGCGGGGACGTCCTTCTGTCTGCTCCAGGGGTCCAGGCCTTCCTCAGGAAGACGGTGAAGAACTGCCAGAGGAGGGGCTACGTCCAGACCCTGACGGGCCGGCGGAGGTACCTGCCCGCCATCACCAACGGCAACGGCTACGCCAAAGCACACGTGAGCAGAGCGTGTTCATTATCCTGGGCATGGGTTTAACATGCAGCCTGACATAGTTATCACATGGGGTCACTATGAGTGCATTTCAGTTCTGCCTGACGTTTTCAGAGAGACGGCATGGTAGGATAAACTCTGTTCACCCTGACACTACTTCTGGGTCTGCTACTTTAATGTACCAGGTCAGCAGGTCATCTTCACTAAGCTAGTGGAGATAATTCTATGACTCATGGCATCAAGGTAGCAGACCCCTGATTAGTATAAAGCGGGTCACGTGTTTTGTCCTCAAATTTGAAAAGGGTGTATAGTTCTTGAAGAGGTCAGTTTAATTAGGGTTGATTTCTCACATACCATGTTAGAAATCATACCATCCCATTTTCATACCAGTTTAACCTGATCGAGTACATCTGTCTTGCGACTACATTGACATTATATAACGTATAACCATCATTCGATTCAATCAGATCGATGTGACGCACTAATATTAAAACGTAGACGGTGGAGCCGTGAGGTTAGTTGTTGGTGTTATCCCCGCCCCAGTCCCACGTTAAATATCTTCAGAGTTTTCCCAGACCATTTGATTATTTCTGAAACCCATCTTCCCCCTCCTCCCCCGCGCCCCAGGCCGAGCGGCAGGCGGTGAACACCACGGTGCAGGGCTCGGCCGCCGACATCGTCAAACTCGCCACGGTCAACATCCAGAAGCGGCTGCGGGAGCTCTACCCCAGCGCCCCCCTGTCCCACCAGCACACCGCGCCGGGTAGGGGTCGCATCCAGGGCCTCGTCCCAATGAACAGCAGGGGTCATCACTGTCAGGACTAATGGCCATGAACCACCTCGTTTACCACACGTGTTTACGATCCGGAGATGAAAGAGTCGATCAGAACAAAGCATGCGAAGAAAAATAAAATGGAGAAATTACTTTCTGAATATAATATTTAGAATGGAATATGTTTGACTTATATTACTATAGTTTATTTACCATTTACGTTATTAAAAACCTCATTTTTTGCTACTTGTCGTGTACCCGTTGAGGAAGCCCTGCTCCAGACTAGTGGCCCCCTACGTGCATGACACAGAAGCCACATTAAAAGACTCAAATCTAGACTATTAAGAACACGTCTGGACTGGCCTGTGTGCCGTTCTCTCCCCAGTGAGTCGGCGGGGCGGGACGTCCCATCTGAGGGGAGCCTACTTCATCCTGCAGCTCCATGACGAGCTCATCTATGAGACCAAAGAAGAGGACCTCATCCAGGTGGGACGTTAACTCGTTACACAGAGCACACTGCAAACGTTGCTTTCCAGGGTCCTGTATTAGATCAAATTAGTCTATTCCTAACCTTCATTGTAGTTTTTTTATACATATATATTGAAGCATAGATTTTTTTTTAAATTAAATTCCACTTTAGATATGACATTTCTGAAGCATTTGCAACTCTACGCACTTCCCTATTTTCCAGAAGACAGGGGAACATTTATTCTAGGGAAAATCCACTGTAACCATTGAACTAATTTCAGCTACCTTTTTTAGCTGGACCAATCAATCCCTAATTACTAGCGACAGACAAGAGAAAATGAAAAAAAAACACTACGGCCTATAGAATATCTTTAAACTCCCCAAATTCATGTTTGCTTTATCTTCAGGCGAGCACACTCTGTTGACTATACTTGAATTGTGTTTTCTCTACCAATCATCTCAGGTGGCTCAGATAGTGAAGAAAGAGATGGAGACTGCGGTGAAGTTGTATGTGAAGTTAAAGGCCAAGATAAAAGCTGGACCCAGCTGGGGTAACCTTGAAGACCTTGACATATAACACAGAATGCTAACGGACAACCATGATTAACTGTTTTTAACTCAATATATACATGCAAGGAAAAGATGAACTCAGGGATAGTGATACACTATGAACTGTAACTATATGAATTGATCCTATTTATACTGGTACTGTACATAATGAGAAAACAATCGTGCCATGAATAATATGAACTGGAGGTATAACACCTCATTTGGATTTCTTAAGCCATTTAATTTAATCTTTGCAATGAATTTCCATCCAAATAACAGACACTCACACGCCATTGCACTGTTTTGAATTTCCTTTTATTTATATTTTTTTACATTTATGACATCATTAAATTGCAAATCTACTACGGTCAGCGTTTAGACATTATTTGTGCAAAACAAACTTAGCCAGCTTGGGTTTCTCGTATTTTTTTTTAAAGGAGGGAATAAATACGATAGGGGAAGCATTTTGTGCGACCTAGATCAACTGAAGATCAATCATTTAGAGTGGATATTTCAATGAAACCCAAGACCAGAGATTAACTTAGTTCAATCACAAGCCAGAACATTTCTGGGAACCTGAACCAGGAGAGCGGTCTTGATTTAGACAATGCCTTTAGTGCTGGGGTTGACTGATAAATTGCCCTCATTTAACCACCAGGTGCGAGTGATTAGCCATTGCAAGCCATTTCTAAATCTGCCCTGTGACTTAGTGACATCACAAGTTGGAGGGTCCACCTGAATGTATAACTGATGGACGAGCCTGCCACTTGTGATGTGACTATGATACAGGGCAAGGCCGATTCTGAAATGGCTTGCGATGGCTAATCACACTGACCACACACACTGGTTAAATAGGTGCCCTCTAACTGTTGAACACTTAACCAACACACCACGGCTGGACAGATGTTTAAGAGGCGCGGTCTCAAACAACATGGTGACAGAAAAAACGACAAATAAATGTCATTGGACAAACTTCCAGTGACGTGGTCGACAACATTGTGTTTGACTGAATTTAAAAGAAAAAAATATTTTTCCACGAATGCAGGAGTGTTGGTGGTGATTCCTGTTACAGATGCCCCATTTCTAAATAAAAAAAACTAAAACTATTTCTTTCCAAGGACCCGGGATGAAACCTAAACCGCGAGCAAGTCTATTCAAGTATATTCCAAAGCTCTTCCAAACTGAAACATTGCATTGCACAGACACCCACCATGCTATCGATCTTAAACACTTTCTTGAAACCCCTCGTGTCAGAAACCAGGC
This sequence comes from Gadus macrocephalus, assembly GCF_031168955.1. Taxonomy (NCBI): domain Eukaryota; kingdom Metazoa; phylum Chordata; class Actinopteri; order Gadiformes; family Gadidae; genus Gadus; species Gadus macrocephalus. The sequence goes on from NC_082384.1 coordinate 8,650,869, forward strand.
AGTGGAAGAGGTCACAGGGACGCAGCTGACGTGGAGACACACTTCTAATCAGTATCTTTGGTGGGTTTGCCCAAGCCCATTAACCTGCAACACGTCTACAACGGCGTTCCCTCGTCCCGTTAAACAAGCTCCTGCTGACGTCTCCCTACTGACCTCAGCGTCACTCTAAGCTCCTCTTCTACCGTCTGTCAGGGCTTTGAAATAAAAACCTAATGGTGTTTTTTAAGGGTTGGATGAAGGCATCTGTAAACGTATTCGGTCGAGAGACTCTTTGCCACAAACGCAACAGAGTTATCAATTAAGGCATTGATACAGACAGAGCTGTGCATTTAAACCAGAGTAGAAAACCCAAATTTGAAAAGAAATTATGTACAGGGCTAAGTGCTACTTTAGTCACATAGTGGTCCACACAGGATGTCGACCACTGGAACCAGCACTGGCCATCCTTGTTCCGGACCGTTATACGAGGGGCTGCTGAGGAGGAGACTTGCTATATAAGGGCCATGGTTTCCCCCCCTAGTTGGATCCCTTCATGGTGATGTGTAGGGTGGGGGGCGAGGGGAGCGTTTGGCAATGGCCGAGGCAATGGTGGGTAGAACAAGATGCATGGGGAGACGCTCGCTAGGGTCAGAGGAGGTCGACGGTGGTCCCGCCGGGCCGTCAGGGCGTCTCGCCGCCCGCCCGGCGGTGGAGGTGGTACCTGACGGGGGGGCCGGGGCGGTCCTCGTCCTCGTCGGCCTCGGCCACGAAGGACACGGTCAGGTCCACGTAGCGGCGCTCCGACGGCGGCTTGATCAGCTTGTGCATCCTGGAGAGAGATAGAGGGAGACCAGGAACGCCACGGATCACAGGGAGGACTTGGGAATCAGGGAGAAACAGGCCCATGCCGAGATGGAATCTCTCGGAAACAAGGAGACCTAAATACAATCGCTGAAAGGCCACGCTGTAGGGTTGGTCCTACGCCCCAATTTCACAAAAGTGTAATGGACCCATAACACAGGTGTCACTCAAAACTAAGGCCGAATCTCGATTCTTCCCCTTGCCCCTTTTGCTTTGTCTTTGTCTTTGTCTTAACCCTAGCACTTGCAAGTGTAAGGGCCAAGGGCTGAGATCTTTCCCCAATGAAATGAGACGCCACTCGGTTTCGGGTACGTCATCATTCATCGTCGCCAGCTGGCTGCCCCGTCACCAGAGCGCCGAAACGCCAATAAAAGCCAGAGAAGAAGAGCGATATATATATCTTAGATGCTGCCGCCATCGTTGAAGAGTTGAGGGTGTGTGTAGCATAGTGGTGAAACGGATCAGTGTGTCCACGGTTCGGTTCAGATAACCGTTTTGGGCCTCGGTTTCGGATACGGTTCGGATCATGTCCGTGATAGTAAAAAGGCAGACTTTTTTTTGACGGAGGGTTTGGGGGAGAAACACAAAAATGAATGAGACCCACAGGCTATTTGCAATGTGTTAATTGACTGCAATCAGACAACTTGCAAGGCTTTTTTGTGCAATAAATGTTCCCCTAAATGCATTTGAAAACATGGTGCACTGATTGTAACATGTAAGGGATAACTCTAGAACTCTGGCGACGAGCGCAACGAAGTTTAAAGCCCAGTTTGTTTTGAACGCTGACAGGCTGAAGGGAGGGGCGGGAAAAGTCTCATTGGCTCGGGCAGCACTGGAGAGAATGCATTCCGCTGGGTCCTAAACACCCTTTTTGTATCGGACGTAGGCTACAGTAGGCAAAATACTCTACATAAGGCAATGCCTTCATGAAACCGAAATCCGCGGATCTCCAGAATGCTCCGAACTGTGGTAAACGAACCGAACGGATTCGGATATAATTCGAATCCGCTGCAGCAGGCCTAGCATCTAGCTGGCAAGCTACCATATAAGCCAATGGAGTGGTGGTATACGTGCCAATTGTATCCTAAAACTACCGTTTGAAAGCTTCAGTTAAGACCTACAATACTATGCATCGTTCGTGTAGCACATTTCAGATCAAACCGAGTCATTATAAACATATAAAAAGTTGTGTAGATAGCTGTAAAATATTCCTCGCATCAAGCAGCCATGTTTTTTTTAAAATTCCCGGTTTCGCTATGTGCTCTGGGATAGCCCTTGGAGGAGCAAGTGAGCTCTCAAATCATCTTAAAAATAAGGGGTACATAGCACTCAATCTTATCCCTTAATCTTGATCAAATTGGGTATTGAGACACCACTAGCTCTCACATGAACGCGCAACTTCAAGGGTAAGGGGGAAGATAAGGGGTAAGGGGAAGTATTGAGATTGGGCCTTATTCTGGAACTACTCCTTGTCAGTAGCAGGGGACGGCTAGGAGACTTAAACTACTTTTATGTGACCTAGTATTTAATGAGCGTCTCCTGTTTATCCTGCGACCACGCCTCTGAGAAGGATCCATTGTGGCGGCCAGGACAAAGTCCCAGTCAAGCTACACAGATACACACTGTTTGGACAAACAGGGGACACAAAAAACCGCCGGTGCTTACGTCAGCTTCAGCCTCTTGTTGTGTCCGGGCATCACAGGCACGTAGAGCATCTTCACGCCGTGGACCACCATGGTGGGCTCGATGCCGTACTTCTCCTGCACAGCGGTGACAGGTTAGAGCGCTCCACAAACAAGAACCCTACGGCTGTGGTGAGCCTAAAACAGCCACAAGAAACACTACTCCAGTTGAAGCCACCCTGTGTGGAGGTGCTCACCTTCACTGCGCTGATGAAGTCAGAGAGGGTGAAGGTGTCATGGCCGTAGATGGTCCACCGGTCCCAGATGGAGAAGGAAATGTTGTCCCTAAGGTTGCAGATGGACAAGTCAAAAGGTAGGTAGGTTGATGTGTGCGTTTTCTAAATTCAGCCGGAGTAGTCATTAGCTTGGCAGGTCTTGCACCCCCCTACCTGATGTGTGTGCGTTTGACGGGCGCGGTCTCCGTGAGCACCACCACGGGGATGGCCAGGTTGAAGAAGCAGTTTTTGAACGATTCAAATCCATAGCCGCCCACCACCTTAATGAGCTCCAGCGCCACCTAAAATGGATTTTTTGATAAGAACAACAAAAATGAATTTCAATCTCAACCAAGGACATTATGAAGAATACATTTCTTTACTTGTTATCCCGCCTCAGAAACGACATGAATTCAATGTCAAATTCAGTCAGGGAAAACATCGGAGTGGACACAGAGGTCAGAGAGCGCCGTCCGGCCTCACCAGTCCTGCCACGGCGGCCGTCGACGTGGCGATGGCGGGGATGATCTTGCCGGCGATGCGCTTGGTCTTCAGGCGGTCGGCGGCCTCGATGGCGTACATCCTCGCCCGGAGGGCCGACGCCGACGCCACGAAGTCCATGTGTCCATTGGCGTCGTCGTCCTTCTCAAACTGCATGGGGGACACCTGCAGCCACTCTGGAAACAACACAACAGACCACAATAAGAGACGTCCTCTTAGAGCAGACCCGGACATCATACGGCCGGTTCTGAGTGGCCCGCGAGTAAACATGACAGAATTTCCTCGGCCCTCAAAGGCATTCCGAATTTCTTATGAGGCCCCCGATGAAAAGAGCCCACCCCAGTCTTAAGAGTATACTCATTATTCAATGTTAACATGCATGCATTGATATGTATTCTAACTACAGCTGCTGTGGCAGCAGTAAGGAGATACACGATTGTTTAGCGAAGGAGATATCCTATTCTGCTGAACAATCCTCAAGATTGATATCAGTGTAGCAAAAAGTTATTTTACAGAGATTGAGATCCCAATTGAAAATAATATATTTTAAATATATACATTTTATGCCACTTTGGTAGCGCCTACAGTTATATAATACTTCATTAAAACAATAATTTACTGCAGACGCAGTAACGTACTTCCACGGCCTTTCTGAGGGACATCTTGGATAACCTATGTGAGGAGGAGCAAATTGTTGGATCCCCAGCTCCTAACTAAGCAGTCACCTGGGCTGACGTGTCTGGCGGCGATGGCTCCCTCCAGCTGTGTGATGGCCTCCCTCTCCTCTTCACTGCTCAGCGCCAGCTTCGGCTGGTCTGGCTTCTTGGCCGACTCGTCTGTCTCGATTGGCTGAAATGAGACACACACGCAGTCAAAGTGGTTGATCGGTCATGTGGATTACTAAAAAGAGATGGTGAGCAGGTTTAGGGAACCTACCTTCTCTGAGGGTTTGTATTCTGGGATGGTGACCTCGCCGAGAACCCTGGCCACATACTCTTCACATTGATCCTGGGGAAGCAACGCTCTTGTTGTGAGAGTTTGTGCGTGTGTATCCCTCCTTCCAGCCACCACAGAGGCATATCAACCGCTTTGCTACACCGCTTTTATCCGCCGGTGTAACAAAACGAATGAACCCATCCCAACTGATCGATGGCGATACAATTTTAATTAGTAGTGAACTCAGTCTACCCTTAAAGCAAGTGCACGTTTCTGCATGTGAACCGCTTCATGGCCCACTTCATGGCCGTCCACGATGCTCGTGCATGTTGCAGAAAATATGCAACAGCGAGTGCAGTGCCCTGTACTACAAACCTTGATTAGTGGGTTAGCGAGGTGTGTTGCGCTCAAAGCCTGGGACAGCTGTGACATGAAAGTTGATCTCTTTTAGCGTCGCTGTATCATTATGGTGACCACATCACAGACCACATCTCAGCGGTTGTAAACATATGCGATCGATTTCTTACATGTATTTGTGTGTGTTTAAAGTGAATTCTCTAAATTATAGAATAAGGCAGGTTGGACGTTGCTTTTGCATTTTGAAATCATCATCACTTTATTGGGATTATTGGCAAACAATTCTGCAATTTGGCATAGTTATTTTTTAGACAATATGCAGAATCTTTTTACTTAGGAATTTACACAATCTGCAGTTTTTTGCCAGCACGCCACCCTAGCCGTATTATGTGCAACTGTGTTGCCCCTAGCTGTTATCAGATTATTGAACTCCTCATAGGGGTTCATTATGACTATCTGTTCCTCTTAAGTGATATTATAGTATGATATATTAATATACTGCTCTTGATCTATCCATTTTGAAGAGGTGAGTAAAATTACGCGAATTACGCCCCTTTCACGGGAACACGCATTGAACCTAAAGTGGGAAACCATGATTGACAAATTGAATCCTAAGTGAGCTTCGTAGTACCATTTAACTCTGATCGCGAGTTGCGTCTCTGTCGATCCAGGTTTTCCCAAGAAAGCCTGGGTATGTTCAGCGAGGTTCGTAGTACAGGGCACAGGTGTCACTTTATGTTGGCCAACTGAATATGGTGTAACACCGGGCCGTACAAATACTGTCTGACATAGTACCGCTCCATGGCGTATAAAAGGTTGGGGACTGCTGCTCTGGATCCCACAGCCTACCTTCTCGGAGTAGGGGATGTTATAGATCCCTGCAAACAGCCGGGCCATACTGACGACGAAGGTGAGGTGCCTGATGGGTAACAGATGGAGCATGAGTCATTGAGGATATTGAGACGGAGAAGTGGGTCACTAAAACCCATCTTGAATGAAGCCCATACTCACAAATTGTCTTTCAAGTTGAATTCAATAGGCGACGGGGGTCTTTTGGGTGATTGCCAAAACAAACCTTTGAGGAAAAAAAAAAGGAGTTATGACTCATTATAGAGTGGCTAAATCAGACACACCTCTTGCATCACTCCTGGACCTCAGTAACAGAAAAAGTTGTATGGGAGTCAGAAAAAAATGCGAAATTTGTCATTGGTTCCGCAAATCGACTGTTTACTGGCATAAGGATAGTTCAAAGAGGGGGCAAAAAGCAACCGCAGGAACTGATTGTTGGTGTGACTGATTTCATATGTGTGTGTGATCAGTAAAGTCTGTTTAACCCATCACATTTTCTAACAAAACACAGATTTTTATTTGGAGTCACATTTATATACACAGTTCACAATCATCAGTAATGCAAGATATACGCTGCTCCATCCTTTTTTTTTATAGACAATAAAAAGAACAAACAGAACAAGGGGTGTTTTCAATAAAAAGTTAAAAAGAAAAAGACACGGACTATAAGACGCGCCTTTTTTTCCCATTTTTCGATTCTGCGGCTTATATAACGGTGCGGCAGATGACAGCTGATTTGGAACGGAACAACAGCTGTTCGCTTTCACAAGGAAAAACGAAGGAACTTCAACCTACTTAGGCCTACTAATTAACGTTCAAAAGCTATTAAATCTTCAACAAAATATGCAGATACTGTCAAAATCGGAGTTATAGCCCAAAACGCGTTTTCAGAACATTCCATTGGCCAATTAGGAGATATATTATTTCGTCGTTTTTGGCGAACCCTTCTGGTGAAATTTTCCAAAGACAATTTTCCTTTGCCAAATAACTCCCGCCCACATTAATAATTCTTGGCCATATTTTTTATATAGTCTCGGGTTTGCCCCTTGATGGTTTCCTTATAGTTTGAAGAACATTCCTTTGGCCAATTAGAAGATATACAATTTCCTCGTTTATTGCGCCCCCTAAGGGCGAAATATTCCGACTTTTTTATCGAACGCCATTAAGGGTAGCACCGACATGTGTCTAAAATTTGGACCTTTTCCCGACTCGAACGCCCCTTCAAATCAGTCAGTTTACCCTCCGTCTGCTCCTGTAGTTTCACCAACACGGATACCACCTCTTCCCATGCCTGAATCCGTGTCTCTGCAGTATCGATCCGCTCTTCTGCTTCTTCCATTCTTTGGTGTATTTTATTTATGTCCTCCTTTATACCGATAAGTTGCTGGTTGGAGTCTTTCCTGAAGTCTCGTAGTTCTTTCAGAATTAAGCCTTAGTTAGCGTCGCCGCTCGGGGCTAATTCTTCCTGCGTCATATCGTCCACCATGTTGCTGCTAGCTAGCGACAGTTGGTCGTCCTAACTAACTACTTTTGTGGCTTATTTTCCTTTTCTGGGCATCGTCGTACGTCAGTTAATTCTTTTACAGCTTCATCGCCTTGCAAAATAATAAATTCGAGTTTCGGACACTTTTTGTTAATTTGGTCGGGAGCCTGCTGCTCTATGCTGCCATCACTTGGCACGCCAGACCGTAAGCCGATGTGGGAATTTTAATGAAAAATTAGACTTACCTTGCCATGAACATTTAACAGAGATTCAGATTTAAATCAAAACCTTTTAAATTGAGCAAACTCCATTACAACCTTTCCCTTTTCTAATAACCAGGTGTGACGTATGAGGTATGAGGTTGGGCGTGACTGAGCCACATACAGGTTAGTATACTTACTGCCGTCCTTTAACCGCGTGTCCAGAGGAAAGGAGTGCAACAGTTGAAGGGCCTTCAAGACAACATCAACAACATCCATATTACAATGCATTCGAATGCTGAGGGCCTTATAGACAACATCAGTGTTATGATAAATACAGTCTTTCCCATGCCGAGATGTGAACAGATCGAGGTTCCCAGGGCCGTTCTTTACCTTTTTCTTGAAGTATTTCTCAAATTTAAGGCGAGCCAGGATGATGCAGTGTTCCCATTGGCTGGGCCGCTTGCTCAGCAGCTTGATGACCTGGAAAGCCCCCTCCAGACTCTCCCTCGACTGCATCCTCTACACACACACACACACACACACACACACACACACACACACACACACACACACACACACACACACAAACACTTGCATTATGGCCATATAAATTAAGAAAATATGTATGATCTTATTTGTATTATTAGTTATATTATGGATGTACCAAACACCTACCTGAAGCACTGCTTCCACCGAAGAGTGAGTCTGCCAGAAGAGGTTATAGGTGGAGGGCTTTTGAGTGAACCCGCTTTCAAACTACATAACACAGAGAGAAGAGGTCACTGTGACTGCGTTAAATATGAGGCCAGGTACCTGTTAGCGTGGTACTGGTTCTGAACCTGCACCAGGAGTGAAAGGAGCCTGTGAGGCAGGGCGGAGGGGGTTCCCACCTTGTCCCGGGCCCACTGGATGGTGTGCTCTATGACCGCTGGGAAGGATTTCAGGGTGCAGAACGGGATCTCCTCCTCAGGGGGGTCCCGCTGATGGGCGAGAGAGAGCAGGTGACTCCCCAAGCACTGGGATGGAGCACAGCCTACCACCAGACTAGCACATACATACACAGTCGCCATTGTATGAGCTATCTAGTAAGCTGATATTGCGCCATGCCAGGTCAGCAGGTGTCTCGTGGGTCTTATAAGCTGAACCCGTGTGCTTCCAAAGGACGACATACGTGGCTGTTGTAGGACTCTGTCAGGTTTGGCACAATGATCTCTGTGTGTCCTTTGGTTCCCATCGTCCCCGAATCCAGGAGAGCTTTCTGATTGGATACACTTCGACTGTACGGACAAAAGTGGAACTGGTTAGATTTGTGTTCAACGGGTTATGCTATTATTTATTCAGTTCCTGGTACACTTCTCTTTGAGGCAGGGCTTTACTGCTGTTCAGGCTTTCGCTCTCTTGCACAAGGCCCTCCCACTCTAAAGTCTGATTGGTGGCGCAAGCAGGCTTGATTGGCATCAACTGATTACCACAAACAGGCCAGTAACAGGCACCCATACAGGGCAATTTGAGTCCATATTCTTTCATTCTATGTTTTTGAAACTTAGGGCATTCAAACGAGATTTGTACCGGGATCAAAGCATCGTACTACTATGCAAACTACTCACTACAAACTACTACAACAGTGTGTTTGGTTTTCACTTCCAATAGACGCCATGACCTTTCAACATGCTAACATCTGCCAAATGTATTGTAATCGTCATGGCGACAGGCCTCTGCTGACCTGTCCACGTATCTGCGGGCCTCCACGTTGTCCAGCGCCGTCACCACCAGGTGCAGGCGGGAGTAGAAGGCGTCGCTGTAGGTGCCCTCGGTTGCGGGGCACACCTTGTGCAGGTGGGCGTCCACCTGCAGCTCCGGGTTGATCTCCAGCGTGGCCGCCGCCGCCGTGCTGCTCTTGGGCTTCTGACGGGAGAGAGCCAGGTGTGTGTGGGCGGGGTTGTGGTAGAAATGGAGGAGAGGAAAGTGTACGAAGGGAATGGAAAAGGCAAGTGTTAGTGTAATCCCAGGAGCCAGTATATTGTGTTATTTGCGACAGTAGCTGTGAGTAGGCCATACACAGCTGAAATAGTGAAGCTGGTATAGTGAAGTGAATAGTGAAGCTGGGTAGCATTTAGCTTCATTCACCCCGTTCATTTCTACACTGTCAAGCACCTCTGCCCCAAAAGCTCAAGCCTGGTATTGCAGTCTGTTTCCTGTTTCATTACTATAGATGGAGAGTGGCCTAGCCCACTCTACAATAGCTCTGCTAAGAGGAAGGATCATCTGCTCACCTGTATATGATATGGCCTGAAGAGAAACTGTCGGTTAAGGTTGGATTTCTCTATGAGGTCCGGGTCTGTAATGAACACCTGAAGACACAAACATTTGGTCCCAAAATGGAAACGTTACAAATCAGCAACAAAACAAATACAAAATACAATGTTGAGACCTGGATTGCCAGGCAGATTATCTAAACTTCAAGTTCTACCTCTCCCGAGCACTTTGCCAATCCAACGCCGAGCATAGCAAAGTTCTTCAGCATCTCACAGCCGATGGCGCCACAGCCCACCTGGAAGAGAGAGGACACCCCGGTCACTATGAACCACGCCTCCGTGACGGTCAGCGCACAGGCTGTGGTCACTATGAACCACGCCTCCGTGACGGTCAGCGCACAGGCTGTGATCAGCGGTGTGGCTCTCACCATGAACACCCTGAGCTTGTGCAGCTCCAGACACATTGACTCTCCGATGCAGGCTCTAAGGCCGTCGTAGCGGTCGCCCCTGCTGGAGAACTCCTCCACGGGAAGAGACTGGAGCGGCCGAAACAACTCGATAGCATCCAGATAAAACTAAAAATGAGGATAAGACATGCGGGTTGATTAGATGATAAGAAATAATTTAAACAAGAATGAATAACATACCAAATTTTGTGATATATATAGATCGATATAGATATATGCAAATGCATGCATTACAATTTTTGTTTTAAAGAGATTCAACAGGATATAATAGGATGCTTTGGGAGAAACATTGACTGTTTGATGCATGCACAGGCTGACCCACCCACTGCTGCAGCGGGGAAAACTTCCCGGTCAGGGCCTTGAGCGCTTCCTGACTGGCCAGGCCGCCTACAGCCGCCGCCAACGGGGGGAGGGCGCCTCTCGCTGTCCGGGAAAGGCAGCGCACCAGCTCAGCGTTCACTGGAGCCTGGGAGGAGGGGTTCACAGGAAGGGTGCCGCAATAAGAGGAGGGTGCACATCGGGCTGTGGGAGACCGTGGGAGGTTCAAACCGTATTGGGACTCACTTTGTTCTTGAGCCGGCCGTTGACTTCCTCCGTGAGCTTCACTAAAACCTCGGCATCCTGTAGACACCTGAAGGCATAATTAAGCAGAGACTTTACCTCCTGCCCTTCGTGAATACGTTTTAGAAACAACCGTGAGCCGGTCATCACTGGACACGTCGGCAAAGGGATTTTATCTTCAATGACAGTGAATGAAAAACCAGAAGCAGAACGGAAAGCGAAAGAGGATGGGGGTTTAGGTTACCCGATGTTGGGCATCCTCCCCTGCTGCTCCTGGAAGGTGTCCAGAGCCAACATGGCTGCGTGGATCTGTAGTGGTGCCTGGTGGGTACAAGGTCAAGGTCAACCAGAGGTGACACGAGGAAACTGTCTGGTTCAAAGGCACCGCTGAACGCACCCCCTCACCTCTGGTTTACTGAAGTCTGGGGTCAGAACCTGAGGATCCCACAGCTGTTTCTCCATCGTCTCCTGAAACGTACACACAACGCGTACAATATGATGCATCCCTTTGTTATTCCTATTCAGGGCTCGGGTTGCTTAGCTGCAGCGTGACAACTTACGAAGCTGAACGTCATGGGCGTTTTCACCAGGGCAAAGAAACCTCCATGTGCATAGGGTCGGAGATGGGATGTGTCTTCTATTGAAAAACTATGAGGAGAAAGGACTGAAAACACACACACACACACACACACACACACACACACACACACACACACACACACACACACACACACACACACACACACACACACACACACACACACACACACACACACACACACACACACACACACAGAAGTGTATAGCAATATTTAAATCCATCATCGCTGAAAAGTAGGCTATATAGGGACGAGGTACAAACTGCAGAACAAACAACATATCTCTCGACCTAAAAGCCACAAAGGAAGACGTCTGCCTGAGGAACATCATGTGCGTCACTTCCAGGGTGACCACATGGCCTCACTTCCTTTCAGCGTGGGCTCTTGAGCGAGGGCCGGGACTATATTGCAGCTGTGAGTCAGACCAACCCCGTGGGAGCTCACTATAAAGTGTACACACAGATATGTACAAGAGAGGAATCCAGCTAAAACGGCCGCCGTGGTACCGTACCCGTCACTGGCCGCGTGCTGCCGTTGAGCTCCTGCATGCCGTTGACCTCCCTGAAGAGGACGGACTGGCCTTTCTGCAGGCCGTGCGGCCGGTTGTCCATGCAAGTCACCACCCCTGGGCTGCCCTGAGAGGGGGTAATCGGTACAATGCGCAGGCATTAGTGTCTCTTAACATTATGAATACAATGCCGTGTTCTACAAAGGAATAAAGGATAGCTAGTTTGTGCTTCTCCCTTTGCTTACAAGAATCTTCGTTTCGACAGTAGGCTCGGCTAGTTGCCGCTGCACAGCCAGTCACACACTTACTACGTTTTTTTAATTCTTAAATCCTCCTGCCTTCTAACTAGCCTGGCTTCGCCCGCCTAAGTACTTCCGCTCGATGTTCATTTCCCTTCAGTACTACGTCTGGATTTGCGGTATATTTGCGGGTTTTCTCTGTCCAAATTGTGTGCGTCCAATCAGCGAACAGAGGGAGTGGCTGAGAACAATGACGTTAAAGTCAGCTCTCGTTGAAGGACGCACAGTGTTTGGGTTTGTTTACAGCCTGTGCGCGACGTGATTCCCGGCCGGTTCCGGCGCACGACATACGTCACGACCAAACGATAGCGATTGGTTATGGCAGATCCAGAGTGGCACTGGGCAGATCCAATAGTTTTAAACTTCAACAGCGCCCGCCTTCAAGTGAGTTAACGCTAGTCGATTGAGTGGTGCCAGATTAGTGTTTTCTAGCTACAAAAGGTTCCCCTTTGGCTTCACCAAAACAATAAGCAGATAGGACTACAGAAATGCACACATGTAATACTTTTTGCACATGACGGTACACATAGTATTAGCTCTCATTCCTACCTCTTTTCAGCCATTATTTTCCATTAAGTATTTTAAGCAAGTACTTTTATGGTTTTAAAGGTGCGTTTCACAAGCAAAGAGATTATTCTGGAGTTCAAACCTGAGTGATGCTCTGGATGAAGATCTCCTTGGGCTCCTCCCCCGTGGGGTCCGACACCTCGAAGTCATCCCCAAAGTCACAGAACACCCTCACGCAGATCCCATGGGCACTGCAGCTGATGAACTGCAGCGGAGAGGGGACACAATGGATGAGACATGGATGAGACATGGATGGACGGTCTGCACCTTCAGAATCTACCAGGGAAGGCGAGCCAGCGCTGCGTAGACGTACTCTGACGGGAGGCTCTTGTGAGTGGCAGAACTCGTTCACTCTCTTTTGGAGATTCAGGCTGGCTTCAGTCAAAATAACACACTGGAGAGCAGAGCAAAGCACAACACAATTTGTCACACATAAAAACACATTAGTTAATGTGGTGTAATGTACATTACAAAGATCAGTAGGCCCAAATCTACAAAACATGAAGACATTACAGACTTTCAAAAACCTTGTAAGCACTTTCCCAAGCCCAACCAAAAACTATACCACCGACAAATCTAAACAACGCGTTTACATTTCTTAAGCGGCACACGAACACACATACTCTAGCAATATATTTTGATTTAAATAATGATCTAACAATCGATTAGGAAGTATTGTGTGCACGGCTCTTACTTGGTACTTTCTGAGGAAGCTGAGGTCAGTGTTGTCATCCAGAGTGGATGAAGACTTCTCCACATGAACATAAGGGTTCAGCTCCACTATCCTTGGGAAAACAGCTTCCACCCTGGAACAGATTATAGTATGTGTATCCTATAATCTGCCACTATTTTCTCCTTCTTATCATTGAAAGAGGGAGAAAAAAAACCTCAACCAACATGCATATAAAAGGGACTTCATTTGTCGGATAAGTATGTGGGTGAGTAAGAGAGGCCCAAGAGAAATATGAATCATCATTGATTTGGCCTGTATTTTAATCGATTTTTCACATCAGGACAGCTATACAAGGCACGTGCCACCCTGTCAGCCTTACCTCGTCCTCTGGTTGAACACATCGTCTTGGCGGATGAAGAAGTTGATGCCCAGATCCCAAACTTCACACTGCTTGGTGTCATGTAGGGTTACTGTCTGTAGACGTATAGACACACACACAGACATCAGTAATCCAGTAGGGAACATTAACTTTTGTAATCACGACAACATTGTTTGTGAAATATCTTACCTTAACACCAGCAAGGACAATATTCTTGGCTGCGAATAAACATAAAACAATAGTTATATTTGATTACGATGGGTCCTCAATGGGTCTGATGATTTGCATTATGATCATGTGGACATGACAATGCCATAACTCAGTTCACAGGACAAAAAAATACTAGTTGGCACACCTATCTCAATTCCCAATCCGCCCATTCCACTGAGGAAGACTGAAGACTGGGCCATCTTTTGCATAGCGCTGTCTCCCAGTACATAGCGCTGACGGCTAGAATAAGAAAGAAGAGACAATAGTAACCCACAGGAAAAAAAATACATAAACTCTGTAACAATAAGTGAATAATAACGTGTGTCAACTGCATGGGATCTCCATGTGATTTCCGCTCAGGAGGGTTCCTGTATGCCAATACATTGTCTATTTTTATCCATCTAGACTTAGACACGATAGACATTTACAAAAACTTGCCTGTACAGAGAGTCGTCGATCTCCATTGAATCTGCAGCCATAGCGGGAGGGGAAGAGGGGGAAATCCGCTGGTGCAAGAAAAAGCTAAAGAACCAGAGACATCATAACACAGAGGACAAACAGCTGAGTGCATTTGGCAGGGTTTCTTGTTTATGTTCCAAACATGTATTAAGTGACCGTACACATCAAGGCAATCTAACAAAAAACCAACGCATTGGTCAGTTAGAGCTAAATTAGCCAACGTTACTAACTAGTCACCAACACCTAACCATCGTTATAAACCCATAAAGTTATAAACCTTACTCGCTAGACTACTCTCCGCTAGCTTTGCTTTGTATCGGCTCTCTTGAAGCAACCGAAGGCAATTATAGTCCTATGCTAAGCCTGACAGAGTAACTCTTCCATTAAGGTTGTTTGTGCGTGTATTTGTGTATGTATGTTTGTGTGTGTGTCTGTGTGTGTGTGTGAGTGAGAGTGGGCCTACGGAAAGCAGCATAATGTTAGCAACTAATGTTAGCCTAATAGGTGGCACTGTCTGAGAAGCCGGCATAAGGCAAGAACACATGCAAAAAATACTAGCGAACAGCTATGACACATACGCCACAAGCGAACAGAAAATGGCACACATTTAAAGTAAAGTTATGATGATATAAATAAATTGTGCAACCTTTAAAAACATTAAAATAACGCAATTGATGTGAGATTGCTACCTGTCAGTGTATGCGAAGAACTGTAGCGAATGAATGGCTCTGAATGGCTAGAAACTTGGAACGGTTCCGGGTTATTTTTTGTCACGTGACAAAGACTTCCAATAGAGGGTGAGACTAGGAAGGCATATAAACCTTGTCAGTCAATAACGCTTATGACATGTATAAAATTTGGCATCATAAGACAAGCTACAAAATGTTGTTATTAGATGTAATTGTTTCTGCGAATTAGCATGCTAGTTAGCAGAAACTCTATGATCAAGCAGCATGCTTATGAAAGGCTGCAATGACTTGACATGTTTTGATATATTTTGGCATAATCATCTTCAACTTGCAGTGGTACTTATATTATATGGTATCTTATATAGTAACCATTCTGAAAGAGCACACCAAAATCAATGAACCAGACTTTTGTAAGGTTGCTAGTCATTTTTGAGACCCTTACTGTTTACACAGACAAAGGTCAATCATGGAAAAGTAAAACATTGACATGAAAATGTGTCCTTCTTGTGTGTGTGTGTGTGTGTGTGTGTGTGTGTGTGTGTGTGTGTGTCCCTCGGTTTCCCACGTTTTTCCCTCACTATTTTCTATCTTTTCTGCCCTAATCTCTCTGTTGTCTGGGAGCTTTTACAGTTGAAAGCCCCAATCCTGCTGTAAAGACCTATCGGGGAGTCCTCCGCATCCTCCCACCTCTCATATTGGTCAGAAAGACCACAATCTGTGCCTCCCACTAAGTAAAGTCTGATACCTACACATGGGGTCAGTTCCAAAGTACCAGTGTGTGCCTGCCTGTTTGTCTCTCAGGGCCCTGTCCACAGACTCAACCCTCTCTCCGTGATGTGGTGCAGCCGTGTGTCCCTGCGTCGTCTCCAGCACATCGCCGTAGCGCCGTTGAACCTTTTGAGGAATGCGACTGCCGGTGCCGTTCAGCGGAACATGTCCAGCATGTCCAAGGTCTACGTCACCAGACAGATCCCACCGGTGGGCCTGAAGATCCTGCAGGAGTCTGGGCAGTGAGTCCTCGCGTCACACAGAGACCGGTGATTCATGTGTAACTCGGGACACTGCACACTTTGTGCAGCAATATATGGATATAAATCAGGGCTTTGTTGGATATCTGTTGAGGCCTTATTTAGTGTGCGTGTTAACTTGTATGTTCATGTAAACAGACTAGTATTAATTAGTTTGTACCTTAATTGTTCATTTATCAAGTTAGACTAAATGAACTTTTTTGAGTTAGTATTGTGCGTGAGTTTCATCATCAGTTTATCATCATTATCATACCTAAATGTTTATCAATGGTTAAGTAGGCCTAGAGTAGTAGAGGAGTACACATACACTGCCACAACTACGGTCTTTCAAATTTATTTTTGTGTTATGCTCCTGTCGACTTGGCATAACTTGTTCAAATAAAACAACTCTGCACATAGAATTCTTGGCCAGCTTGCTGCGAAAGATATTTTGTAAGGATGCGTTTCCTTTCATGATTAACTACAGGAAAATGAAATACAAATTATAGTGGTATTGTATTGCATACCAAGTCAGGTCATAATGAGTTTTGTGTTTGCAGGGTGCAGTATGAGCTGTGGGACTCAGACGACGTCCCAGTGCCCAGGAAGGAGCTGCTTCAGAAGGTGAAGGGGGTCGACGCACTGCTCTGTGTGCTAACGGAGAAGATCGATGCAGAACTACTGGACGCTGCAGGTCAGCCCTGGCAACCTATGGCTGCTGCAAGTAGCTTATCTGAATGCAAAGAGCAACCCCCCAAATGTATTGTTTTTTGAGTAATAATATGTGTGTGTGTGTGTGTGTGTGTGTGTGTGTGTGTGTGTGTGTGTGTGTGTGTGTGTGTGTGTGTGTGTGTGTGTGTGTGTGTGTGTGTGTGTGTGTGTGTTTGTGTGTTTGTGTGCTTCTTCTGATGAGTATGGCTGTAGGCCCTAACCTGAAGGTCGTTAGCACTATGTCAGTGGGGTTCGACCATCTCTCTCTGGAAGAGCTTAAGAAACGGTGAGTGAGAAGTGTTTGTGTGTGTTGTCAATTGTGTTGCGTTATGTGTGTGTGTGTGTGTGTGTGTGTGTGTGTGTGTGTGTGTGTGTGTGTGTGGTCAATTGTGTTGTGTGTGTGTGTGTGTGTGTGTGTGTGTGTGTGTGTGTGTGTGTGTGTGTGTGTGTGTGTGTGTGTGTGTGTGTGTGTGTGTGTGTGTGTGTGTGTGTGAAAATGCATGCGTATCTGTTTGTGAACACGCTTCCATTAAAGCTCTACTGCTCAGGGGTATCCGTGTGGGCTACACCCCTGAAGTGCTGACGGATGCTGTGGCCGAGCTGACCGTAGCTCTGCTCCTCGCCACCTCTAGGAGGCTGATCGAGGCCACACACGAGGCCAAGACGTAACGGCATACACACCACTCATACATTACCAGAACAACATCACACTATATATATATATAGAATGGAGCCTAACCACAGAGGCGTCATCATAGGCACACAGATGGGTTGGCTCATGTCACTAATTAGGGGCGTGCTACTTTATGTACCAGGGGACATAAAACTGAAGTGTAAGACACATACACACTAATACACTCATCAAATACACACTGATAGTGTATACCCTGTGTATTGGTGTGCTACCCTTTGTGCCAACCTGCAGCGGAGGCTGGGGAACGTGGAGAACTCTGTGGCTGTGTGGACATGAGCTGGCTAACAGCACTGTGGGCATCTTTGGCCTGGGGAGGATTGGTATGCATAACAAAAACACTCTCTCTCTCTCTCTCTCACACATGCATGCACACACACATCCACTAACACACCCACACAGACACACACAGTGTAAAACAAATGCATCGGCCATCGGTGTACATATATACTTTATATATATTATATATATATGTATATATATATAATATATATAAAGTATATATGTACACCGATTCATTACCTTACCACATTCAGAGGTCCCTCACAATTGTAGATGTTGCTTGCCCGTTTGACAACATCTATATTCTTTCATTTGAAGGGGTTGCTATTGCCGAACGCCTTGCACCATTCAAAGTTAAGAAGTTTATTTACACCGATGTGGAACCCAGGCCTGAGTTGGCTAGTTTGATCAATGCAGAATATGGTAAGCACCCCCCCCCCCCCCCCTCATTTTCTTTCTGAATTATTATTATTGAAATTGTACTCGTCCGTTGCTAGTGATCCCCGGATGTCGACCATCTTCTAAATAACCAATATGAGTACCTTTGACCATGTGTGCATATTGTTCTAGTCTCCATGGATGAACTGGCCAAACGGTCTGACTTCCTGGCCGCGTGCTGTGCTCTCACGCCAGAGACGAAGGAGATCTGCAACAAGGACCTGTTCTCAAAGATGAAGAAAACCTCCATCTTCATTAACACCAGCAGGTTTGTTTATCATACATTCATAGAAAACATAATAACACAACACATAACTCTCAATGCGTCCAAGCCCAAACAGATCAACAACATCTCACACTATCTCTGCTAAAGTGAAGAATTCAGCTAAAGATAAATATGACCTCCACAGATAACCCTTTAACTACCATGGCTGGAATTTGCTCTCCACACGCAGAGCCCGATCTGCTCTGACGTGCGTAAGTGAGCCTACTAACAGAGTGCTTGTGCTCTCTCTGTGGTTGCATCAGAGGCGGCGTGGTGCACCAGGAGGACCTATATGACGCGCTATCTACCGGACAGATTGCAGGGGCTGGACTAGATGTGACCGTTCCTGAGCCCCTGCCCACAGACCACCCTCTCTTTACACTAAAAAACTGTGGTATGTCTTCTTATTTTACACTCGCACATTTAATGAAGGGAAATTAAGTCTGGATACAGTTTGGATAGACCCTCAAAATTCTCTGCCAGACAATACAAGTTTGTTACTGGGATTTCTCTGAGGAATCATTTTTCAGTAACTTAAAAGCACAAGAATCACTATAAAGCCTAAAACAACTATATTACAAAGTTTGCATCATTCTTTTTCTACAGTGATCCTACCCCACATTGCTAGTGCCTCCTACTCCACCCGCAATGAGATGTCCGCCCTGGCAGCCAATAACCTGCTGCTGGGCCTTCGCGCCAAGCCAATGATCAAGGAGCTCAAACTTTAAGTAACCAATAGACACTGACTTCACCTGTTTATTAGGCTAGTCCTCTTTCATTTAACTTAGCTTTCATTCCATTTTATAGTCAAGACTATACAAATACTTTTCTGACAACTGTGCAAATGTAAACATGTACAAATCTCACAAAGGAATGAACATTTACTCTTTAATATATCAATATAACAACTAAAGCACTGTTTTTTAAAACGTTTGACATTGATGACCATTACATCCAGTGTTAAGTTTTACACTAGGTGTACTGAAAAAGCATGTCAAAGAATGTACATACTTTAAGGTTGGCATAGGAAAGCCAAGCTTTTTAGAGGGTATAAGGCAGTAACTAATTCTGGGGCAATCTAAAGTGTATGTGTTTTATATTTCCCATTATAAGCTGTTGCAGAAGACAGAACCATGGCAAGTTTAACAGGCCTCTCCTGGATGCAAACAAGCCATTTTAGAAGAATCAAACTTCAACCCTTGGTACTGAAATATATAATCATGTCGCTTCAACTCAACTCCATATCTGCTCTCACATCCTCTTCACTCCAAGATGTATGAGAGTTAAACATGGCCAACCAAACCATTATTTCACTACACAGACCATTTCACAAGCCTTGTGTATTCCTCACTTATAGTCAGAGAAGATTATAGCTTAAATTAACAGTGACGAGTTCAATCAATGTTATTTTCTTTAAATAATAAAAGAAATACCTTTCTTAATCTCAAAAAGGACTGTTTATTCCTTGATTACTATAAGTAAAAATGCAACGACTGAATATTAAGTTGCCATCTCAAAATGGGAGCGATGTATTGTAGTTCTAAGATAGTATAAATAGACAGTGTAACTGACACAAAAAAGGCCAACATGGAATAAAGACTTTTACTCAATACCACATGATTCAAGTCAATCTCAGTGACTGAAGTTACCGGTAAATCTATTTCATGTCAAATTGGCAATAAATCATTTGCCACAAAGAAGGGATAACACAATAAAAATAACACAATATATAAATTATTTGATACTTCTAGATCCAACCATAACAATGGAGGTACTTCAGACTCTGTCCTGTGGTAGCTCCACAAAACACCATCTGTAGAGTCTCCTAATAACAGAGGAACAATAGATAGATGACAGAAAAGCAACAACAGTTTTGCACTTCTACATGACAGTAAACATGGTATTTTTTGGGTTAAACAGAATTTACATTTTTCTGTGCATTTAATGTAAGTTGGTGAAATGGGACACATATAAAGCACTGATATAAAATGATGTGGCAGAATACTACATCTAGATTAGTTAATGTATTACTGTGTTAAAGTTAGAGACAAATTATGCCATTATGAAAGTTCCATATTTACATGTCTTAACACACTGATACATTTGCTATACCTTTTCAACATTTGGACTCAATTGTTAATTTGTTGATAGTGGCCCCCTCCATGGTCCTATGAAACAAGTCTGCATACAGACGGATAGTGCAAATCAACACAAGGTTTGACGGCTCAATGCTACTTCTTCATTCAAAGATCATTTGGCACATTTCTGTAGACCTTTTAACACACATACGCTACGATTACAAGCTTAATCTGCTTAACTCTAGGATTCAAAAAGGTGCTCATACAAGGCAGCAACCCATTTAATTGAATGACATAATTCAAAGCACTGATCTAGCACCTCTTCTACATATTTACCTTCACTTCTGTAAAACGGCTGAGCAACAGCAACAAGGACACAGAGAGACACACAAACACACACGCACGCACGTAAAGAAACATCAACGATTTCTTTACATTATAAGGGGATCTGGGGTTCACTGGGGTTCACTGGTACATCACATTCAGACAGGAAACCTAACAGTACCATACTTGGGGAATCTTTTGGATGTTCAGATGACATAGAAACGATGGCAAGGACAGTGTTTTACTACGCACCAACAGTGGAAAGAATTACCGCAATGGTACATTGTCTAGGATGTTGTTGTTTTGTATTCTTTACTATTTTCACATAGCAGATATGGGAATAAATAAGGTACAACCACTTCCACTGCCACTGACATAAAAATGTATTCACGTCAAAATGTGTTTAGTCGGTGACTCAGAAAGTATACAAAACACAACCAAAACTATAAACTCAAGTATTACCCAAATTGGACTAGATAGAAAAATGATACAGCCTTAACATCTCGAGGGGGAGAATGCGATCTTTCCATTCGGTCATGGTTTCCGAGCCACATAAAGAAGACCCCTCCGTGGCTTCACGAGGGGCCCACTCTCCTACAGCAGAGCGTTGGGCATGTTGATGCTCTGCCAGCGGAGGCAGGTGGTCTTGGAGTGCTTGTACAGGTGGGACGACTGGCTGAATCGCTTGCCACACTTGAGGCACGCGTACGGCTTCTCCCCCGTGTGCACGCGGATGTGCTTCTTGCAGTCCGTCAGGGTGAGGAAGGTCTTGCAGCAGATCTTGCAGGCGTATTTCCGCGCCCCTTCCACCACCAGCACGTTGTGCTCCGACAGGGCCTTCTTGCACTTGGAGAGCACGTCCGCCGAGGCGCGGGTCAGCTGAGGGGGCAGCGAGGTGGGCCGGCACCCGCTCCCGTCGTAGCCCCCCGCGTTGTTGAGGAGCAGCGGCCCGCCCAAACTCGACGAGGAAGATGGAGAGTCTTGGGCCAAGGCACCTCCTCCGATTCCATTGGCCAGCTTGGGAGCCACGCGTCGGTAGCCGGGGTAACCCATGGAAGCGTTCCCGACTCCTTCCGCCGCTCTCGAGGCTTGCGCCAGGGAGTGGAGGCCCAGACTGGAGTGCTGAAAGTCCAGACCAAACGGGTCAGCACCCCCTCCCTGCGAGCCTCCCAGGTCGTCGCGTAGGGGCCGAAGGAAGAGAGACTCGCCGAAAACGCCGTGGCCCTCGCTCCCCAGAGACCCCGAACACAGCAGAGAGCTCGAGCCGGACGTGCCGGCAGCTTCCTGTCCGAAAAGGAAATGATGCGTGGCTGCATCGCCGGTTGTGGTGTTGGGGAGGTCATCGTCCCTGGCGGCCAGCCCAGACCCTGCGCCTCCGAACCCCTTCGGGCCGAGGAAGTTGGAGATACTGAAACCGGCTTTTCCGATTGGGCCGTCGCCACACCCGAAACCCCCGGCGGTCCCGGCGCCTCCGCCCATCCCCGCCTTGAGCCGCAGCTGGGAGCTGGGCTGGAGCGTGGTGTCGGAGCGAGGCCGGGGGTCGGAGGACATGCTGCGATCACTGCTCTGGGTGCTCTCGGGACTCCGCTCCACCTTCTCCCCCTCGTCCTGACCCCCGTGCCCGGCCGGGTCGCCGCCCTCGGCCTGGGACGTCACGTAACTGCTCTCGTCGGCCGGCTCGGGGGAGCTGAGAGGCTCACACTTTACAACCACCTGCATGAAAAAAAAACATTACATCACATTACATTGTTTGATCCATTTTCTTTACATACAATGTGAATGTTATGCTAATGTTACGCTAATGCTTTTGTCGTTGACCTCACCTTGTCTTCCAGTGCCTCCTCCTCCTCCTCCTCCTCTTCCGTCTTGGACATTTTTGCTTCAGCTCTGTTTTCTCTGAGGTCTCCTTCCTCTTTGTACTCCTCCTTCCCCACTCCGCCCTGCCTCCGCCCTGCCTCCTCCCCTTCACAGTGCACACTGTCTGATTGGCTGGGCATCTGAGCATCATCTTGGGAAGCCTCGACTAGTCCGGCGACTTCTACTGATTCCTCGCCCATTTTGTGGGAGTCTGGGGAGAGCAGCGGGCCTTCCTCCCCGTCTTCCGCCTCGCCCAACAAGCCTCTGGTCGGCACAGAGGGGCGTGGTCTCTGCCTGGGTCTGTCGTCCGGTATGCCCAGGGTAAGTGTCTGCTTGCGCTTGTGGAAGCGCCGGATCGGGAAGGACCCCGCCTGTTCAACCGCTCCACTGTTCAGAGACCTGCCCGCTCCGTCCCCCTCCATGCCCCCCAGGGCCGAGCTCACCAGACTTAGCCCCAGCTGCTGCAACAAGAAGGAGCGCTGCAGCCTGGATGTAGCACTGTTAGTCGCTAGGCTAGCATTCGCTGCTAACTCTGCTGCCTGTTGCTGCTGCTGTTGTTGTTGTTGCTGTTGTTGTTGCTGTTGCTGCTGCTGCTGCTGCTGCTGCTGCTGCTGCTGCTGTCTATGCCTCTGCTGATCCTGAGGTTGGTGCCGCAGGGGTCTGTCAGCCTGGGGCGACAGGGGCAGGGTGCGGTTGGTCAGGTAGTGTTTACAGGCCTTCACAACATTATTCAGGTGCAGGTGTGAAGCTGCTAGGAGGACATCCATCACGTTGCTTTCCCCCAGCACCAGCGTTGACGTGTACATCATGTCAACCAGGGCCGCAAAGGCTTCTGCTGTTACCACCTGATAAAACAAAAGTAAAAGATGACCACGTCATTCGTAAAACATAATATCGGCACCTATCAGATCAGCAGCATCAAGCATAACAGCAGTTGGGGAAAAAAACAGTCCTCCGCAAATCATTTATGATTTTCAATTTCACATTCCACGTATGTGTATAATAACCTTTATTATTACAGTAGAATCACTATTATAACTGCCTATTAAGATTAGCATTACACTAGTTTATTTCCTCTAGGACATTAAAGTCCTCCTTACCTCACTGTCCAGCTGGATCATGTTCATGCTAGTGTCTCCCTCTGTCACGGTGAAGAGGGCTCGAAAATGGGTACTGCAGGCAGCCAGCACTGCCCGGTGTGCCTTAAAATGACGGCTGCCCACCATAATAACACAGTCACACAGCTGGCCATGGACACGTTGGTAGTTGAGTTGCTGGAAGATCTGCTCAAAGTGGCTGGGGAAATCCATTGCCCTGAAGAAAGTTGAGAGGGGGTGTGGTAAAGAGGATGGGAAGACGTGAGAGATGGTGTGTTTGTCATGAGGCATTTAATGAATATATAGTTCTGAAGATAATTCAATTTCTATCGTTCATAGATATTCGTATAGGCCTTTATGTATACATGTAAATGAGGCTACATATGCATATCAAAAGGTGTGAAAATGTGTGTACAGTAATTAAAATGGACATTTGGCCTTTACTTCAGCTAAATCTTTTGAAAAACACATGTTGCAATGTTTTGATCAAGCGACCTGTCTGTAATGCTACCTTTTTATAGTTAGGCTAGATCACACTGAATAGTCAGGGCAGGTAACATAGAGGTGGGTCATTGTATTAGTAACCCTAAATGCTAACGCAACAACTCGGACGCTAGGGTGATATGTGGGGTGTTGGATTCCTACCTTGAATGCTCCTGATGAGAAGACACAAGAACTGAACGGGCCCAAGCTACTTCTTCAGACGGCTACCTGGACTAGCCTTTACATGGATGTATGCCTTTGCGTGCATTTGCAGTTTAGCTTGTGAGCTGTGTCTGCTAATCCATAGACGGGTGTAGTACGAGTCACACGTTCATCTCTTGATGCTACAATAAATCAAACATGGGTGCTTGTCATACTTTTCAAGGAAACAAAGTAGCTCACGATACACTGACTATACTGTACACCATTTTTTAAGTAGGGCTGGACGTAGAGGACGGGCTCACGTGACGTCCTAGACCGGTGCTGCGCATGCTTCGTAGCCAGCTCTGTCTATCAATCAATCAAAGGACATCATTCATTTCTAATATAAAACCTGATTTATAAAAAAAAAGATTGGAATAGAAACATTTCCTCTGTAGCAAGGGTTTATATTTGACTGAGATTACAATGGCATGCCGTTGCAGTTAGACTCACAAGGTGGCGCCAAAGCTTTGACTCTGACGGTGTCTGATTGCAGAATAAGTATAAAGTTATGGTGCGTTTGAATCTCTTGTTATCTATGAATACATTTATTTAGCAACATTATTAAAAATGGCCTTTCAAATGATATAACCGATATGATATTTATTTTTGTGGCGTTTCTATTATTATCTCTAAAAAGCCATTGCACTAATACTCCTTACCGCGGGATGCCGCTGTAGTAATACCCCCGTTTCATCGACGCATGCGTGCTCCTACTAGTACAGTCGTCAACAACAATGGCTGCTAACTGCACGTTTGTGTGTTGTGAAGAAGAAAGAGATACAGATAAAGCTGCTATTGGTAAATGTTTTGTATTTCATATATTTGGGAACTTCAGATTTATCTTCGGATACGTTTAAACGAATTATTACTAAAATACGTCGTGTTGCATGTAACCGCAAAACGCATTTTATACGGCACACGTGGGTTCTCTGATGCTTTCCCTGAACTCACATGGCAACGTTACCGCAGCCGTAAACACCTGATGTACTTGTTTGTTGCTTCAAAATAATGTTGTGTTAACCCCTTTGTAGCGGTGTCCAACGTACATGGCGCTGTCACATGGCTTACCATCAGAGCAATGTGTTTTACTTACAAGGAAATGTATGATGTTTTCGTTTGACAGTTCAGTTTTCCAATGGAAATATAAAGAACGCAGAGCAGCTGGACTTCACGTTCTACAAGAACACAGACGAGGAACATCCTCGAAAGAAATCGAGACGTTTGTTGGTAAGAATAGTTATTCTTTTATTTTCATCAGGGAACTGTTCCGAGACATCTGCACAAACATGATATTGATGTATACTATGGCAAATCCGTGCACATTATTCTGCCTTTCTTTATAGGTTGCTGAATCCGACAGACTATCGTATGTTGCAAACAATTTTGGGCCAGGATCGTTAAAATGCAACAACCTTTGCAAGTACGTTATATTTTTTATGCAAACGACGTTAATACACAACCTCTAGTTTGCTTGTTTTTTTTTTAACAATTGACTTCCTTCTTGCCTCTGCAGATACTATGTTGGGGTGCTGAACAAAGACACCATGGAGATGGAAATGCACAGTGCTCAGCTCTTTAAAATGCAACCTTTTATTGCAGGTAAAAAATATTTTGGAATGGAGAACAGAACAACCACAATGTGGCTATGTGGCCACAGTTGTTGGATTGTACCAAAACCACAATTTGGAGAATTACTGTTTATACCATCTCTAGAATATTTCCCCAGACTATTTAGGCTTTTGTGTGCAACCCAGACAGTTTAAAGGTTGCTTTCTTCATTATTAAGATGTTTGATACCCGTGTTAGCAACTCCCCCTCCGCCTTCCTATAGAAGCCCATTCAACATCAAACTCGACTGTAGACTCTTTGTAAACACACATCTCTACTTTTCATGATGGATATTGTCCTTGTAATGAATGAATCGCTCGTCATTTTTTATTATAGATTCTTTCACTTTGTGAATATCTGATGCACCGAAGAAGATGATTCATTGCCTTTTCGATTATTTTTCAAAAAGCAAACAGGCCGATATCGATTGCAGATTTTTATATATATATATATATATATTTTTATATATATTTTTTTTATTATTATTATGATCCTTTATGCTTGTTATATCATTTTCACGGGTTTCAAATATCTAAATGTTGACGCAAGAAAATCTGTCTGGGTGCACACAAAAGCCTGGCTAAGTGTGAAAATGACCCCAGTAGTTTTAGGTGAAATCCCATTGTGTTCCACTGTGCAATACATATCATCCAGAATGGGAAAAACCTTGATCCCCCATGTTCTTTGTTAATATAGTTTGCTCTATTGCTATTAAAGAAGTAGGATACGAAATGTATGTACTAATACATAGACATACCAATTGCTACTTGGGTTATAGCTACTATTATAGTTTTATTTTCAGATGATATTACCTGTCTGATATTTATGAATAGGGTAAATAGCTTTAGTTGCAAATGGACATAGTGCAGGTTTTAACAAGTTATATTTTTGTCCAGTTTAAACTAACTGATTGGTTTAAAGTTTGGAACTGTGTTTTTCAAATCCAGGCGAGCCGAAGGTGACCGAACAGGTTGACAACGCTACCCTGACCTATTCTGAAAAGGTACCATCCCTTCAACTAACCACACCCATCACAAGCATCACCCATGTTACTTTAATCACCACAGATATCACCTTTTGTCTGTGCTTTTGATCTCCTTCTTCCAATATGATCTGTGTCCAGTTTCTCGACTTTTCTTGAGAATAGGACTGCAACTAACAAACGTTTGCTGTTTTGTTATTTAGTCTTTGCATCACAAAATATGTGATGTCCTAATTGTGCACGCTTTAACTGACAAGCAGCCAAGAAAACAACAATTATTTATAAAGATCCTTCAACCAATTATTTTAATTTATATATATTTGTATTCTTGTCATTACATTTTCAATAGATTTTCTGTCTATCAACTTATCGTTGCAGTCCTACTTGAGAACGCTGAGACATTGGAAACATGTTTATTGGCTAAGCCTTGTCTGGCTTGTGTTTTCCCATAGTTGAACTCCCTTGTTGAGGCGTTTGGAACCACCAAACAGAAGAGAGCCCTGTCCTCTCATCGGCTGAACAAGGTGGGCGCCGAATCCCTGCAGCGGGCCGTGGCCAAGGCTGCCAACAGCGTGATCGAACAAAAGGGATTTGCAGGTAAACGCGTCTGTTTGTGTGCTAACTATGTCCATTCACTTCGATCTTTTGGGTGGAAATCTGCTGCTTTTGGTCAACCATTGGATGTGTAGGAAATGCAGGAGATGATTTTGTGCCACCTATATATTTCTTTAGGTCAGTCTTCTTAAATACTCTTCTCACTTTTGTCTTCTCCCTCAGCTCTCAGTGAAGAGCTCCATGAGGCCAGTAACCAACTAGACATGGCTTTATACATCCCCCCATGCTACCCTGACGCTGAAAGGCCTGAAGATGTCTACTTGTTTGATGACCGTATGTTTTACCATATGTTTTACCAATCGGAACTAACTTGGTTTCTTCACCACATCAACATTTCCATCGTACGTGTTCTAAAAGCTGCTGCATATACGTTGTTTTTCTTTTATTGTTTGCTAGTCTTGTCCCCGGCGGATTATGAAGAGTTGGCTGTAGCTGGTTCCCAAATGGCTTCTCTGGCAGAAGAGGGTCTGCAGACATTGAAGGATGGCAAATAGTAGGATTCTGTCTCCCTCCCTCTCTAAAGCATGATGGCTGCCTAATAGACGGTGACTGATTCTTGATAAGCCTTACTTTTTTTTTTTTCATGCAACAGTTTGAGCATCGTTAAGCATATGGAATCTCTACCAAATGGAAAGGATGCCAGGGAGAAGATGTTGCGCTGCTGTGCCTACCTCTACCTGCTCCTGCAGCTGCATCGAGCTGGAAGGGTTAATGGCAAATGTGAGTGCTTGATGACAATTAATACATGTCAATGGTGCCAGTTATTTTTGCCCATACATGCATTTTCTTATTTTTCCTTTTCACTGTATTCCAGTTGGCCAGAATGAAGGGTGCACCTTCAATCTCCGGAAAAAAATCTTTAGGACCTTTACTGTGGAGTCCTTTCGGAAAGGCTGGTATGACACTACCTATTTATTCACTTTTGTCTGCCCACATGGTACAGTAAATGTATAGCTCTGGGCCTATTTCTAAGCCGTCAGTCCAGAATGTACATCAATAATCTATTTATTTGATTAAACCCAAATCTAACACGGACGTCTTTCCCATTTCCTTGCAGTCTGAATAACCAAGTGTCCCCGTCCATGCGTGCGAAGATTGCAGCCTACTGCCTCGCACTGCAGCTACACATGGGTTACATGTCGGTGAACCTGACGCTGCTGCAGCGAGACCTGTTAGTCAAGGAGATGTGGTAAGTGTGCTGTACGTCTCACAAAATCAGACTTTAGATTCATATCTAAAGTGATGGCAGGCAACCTCAAAACTGGGGGGACGGTTGGTTACATGTATTCATGGCGTCATATTTTTTTTTTTTCCGTCACGTTGCTGGAGGCGTGGATCTTCGAGCACGTAAATTGCGAACACAAACTAGGCCAGCACTAGTAAACAGGTCAAACGGCCACCCTCTTGGACTGGCAACCACATAAATAAATACTTTTTAAGGTACTCTTCTGAAAGCAAAACTTTAAAACAATAGTTTTCTTTGGTAGAATGTCTCCGTAACAAATCAAGAAACAAGTCGTAACTCCGCCCCTTGCAGTTTTTTCGTTTCCGACCCAGGAGATCTTGACCCAAGAAGTTGTGCTGTAACATAGAACTCCTGGATCAGAGATTCTGCAGCTAAACCGGTGCAGAGGCACAGCATGCTAATCTACATGGCCAACTGATTTGGAATTTTTTTTTGTGAAGCAGCCAGACTGGCCCACTCCACAAAGCTATGAAAAATCGGGTTCTCCCTCCTACTTGATCAAAAAGTTTGACAGGAAGTCATTATTCAGTTTAATTTTCTAAGGTGACCATTCCCACTCTTTGTTATCTTTCAGGATAATGGAGGTTGCCAAATCAATGGGACTGACTCTCATAAAGCCTGCCCGTGTCAAAGGAGCGACGCTTGACCCAGCAGAGGACCACAAATTCGCCACTCTGGTTCTCCCTCTGGTCAAATATAAAGCCAAGTTGGATAGGAGTTTTAAGAAAAAAAGAGAGTAGAGGAAGAATTACAGAAGCGGGAGAAAGAGGTGCAAGTCAAAGAGTACATCACACTTTGAAACAAATCTACTGTATTTCATCAAAATAAAACGTATAAAGCATGGTTCCCGCGGGTCCTTAAAAAGTCTTAAAAAGTCTTAATTTTTTTTGTGTAAAATTAAGGCCATAAATTGTCTTAAATTTACTGTAAATTTGCTCTAGGTATTAAATTTTGCAGAGGGTTTTTTAAGACTGGGAAATTGTCGCGCACAACAAATCACCTAGTGCGTCTTTTAATTACGGCATTTTCAGGAGTTTTACGTTACGTTAACGTTGACATCAGTCATCGGGGGGCCGGTTGCATCTGCAGCCTGCAGCTGCGTCTGTAGGCTAACTTGCTGGCGCTACTTTTAGCTAGTGACGGTTGACATCATTAGGCCAACTTGCGCTACTTTCAGGATGGGACAGTGCAAATTCAATGAGAAATGGTTTGAGGAAGATACGTTTCGGGGGTGGTTGGAGAAGGCAGGTGACTACGAGGCAAGGTGTTGTTTATCCCGAAAGGCATTCATACTAGGGACCATGGGAGCAAAAGCTCTTGAGTCCCACATGAGGTCGCAGAAATATATCCGATACTCCGTGGCAGCTAGCGGGACTACAGCGATGCCCGTATTATTTGAAAGAAGTGGACTGAAAAGTTCAGCATCCGTGGCTAGTACTTCACATCAGACGGCGTTAACCAGCTTTGTGTCGCCACCAGAAACCCAGAAGGCGGAGGTATTGTGGGTTCTCCACACGGTGAGCAGACATAATTCCTTCAAATCGAACGAGGACATTAGTAACGTCTTGGCTGCTATGTTCCCAGATTCTGAGTTTGCGAAGTCGTTCACCTGCGGTGAAAACAAAACGGCCTATCTAGCCAAATACGGGATCGCATCTTTCATAAAAAGAGAGCTGTCACGCAGCGTAAACGATAAACAGTACGTCCTCATGTTCGATGAGTGAACAAAACCACTAAAAGCAAACAGATGGATATCCATGTGAGGTACTGGCCCACGGACGACACCGACAGCCATGTCTTATCGCGGTACTATGGATCACAGTTCATGCTGGATCATTTTAATGTAAGTATTCCAAACAGTAAATTAATTGAATTGTGTGACGGACTTTTTCCCAAAAATCATATTCGAAGTTTGTTTGTTTATTAATATTAATATTCGAATATTTATTAATAATATTATGACCATTAAATTCCTTCAGTAAGACCTGGATTGGGCTTCGCGGGGTTTGTTTACCGGCGTTGCTATGGTTACCGGTCCTGCGTGTTCCGACGGTTTATTAGGTATCTAATAAATCGCTGTCTAATCAATACTTCATTCAATGCCTCTTCCGTGGTCATTACAATATTATGAGTAGACTGCGTCGGGTTCTCGCTCTCCCTCTTGGCCTGCCATAACAGGTTCGAATATTAAGGGCTGCCTAATATTTGTTTGAATTTTGATTTGTGTGTGTGTGTGTGTGTGTGTGTGTGTGTGTGTGTGATCACTGTCAGCCGTGTTTACATGGACACATCTGATCCGCATAGTTGTGGAAGAACAGCTCAATCGGAATAGAAAAGGATCATATAATACGCCTCAATCGGAATACAATTATCTGTTCGTAAATCTGTTCGTCTGCTATAATCGACATGCATACACTTATTCCGATTAGTTTGGGGTTTAACTTAGGAAAGCTGCAGTAGTTCGCATTTGGTCCACTCCGCACTCCAAACTTGACCGCTGTCAAGGACGGTGGATTTATTGCCCGATTCATGTCTTTGTTATCACTCCGTAGTAGTTACAGTAGTCCGGTAACATATCAACCCCAGCGTGTCCGGTTGCTAAGCGACGGTCATGGGTGACTATGGGTGACACGGGTGGGTTAATGTGTTCGCGTATCGTCGTGTCCGCGCGCTTCCGAGATAACTTTGCAAGAGTACTACTACTGCTAGTACTACGGCTACGGTTGATGTGTATAAGTGACTCAATTATACACACCTTTTCTATCAAATAATTTTTCAGACATTTTTTGGGTCTTAATTTATGTATGTGTTGGTCTTAAAAAGTCTTAAAAAGTCTTAAATTTGACTTTAAAAATGGTGCAAGAACCATGTAAAGCATTTTGTAGATTATACATTTGTCTTCTTAAACGTCGTACAAAAAATGAGATGTAAATAATGGACTGTTGTTGCTTTGTTGAAAACCTTAATGACAGTACACATGTATTGAATGGTGACACAAAAAAAATCTTAAAGGGCAATTTAAAAATCTGCCCTGTCCTGTAATTGCAAGTGGGAGTGAGGCTGGTAGGCTGATCACTTGATGTTGCACGGCAGATTTTGAAATGGCTTGTAATACCTCTCACAAACGCCTGGTGGATTCTTACCATCCCAGTACATATTATACTGTATAATATATATATAATATACAATTACATATATAATATATACTGATATTATACTACTATTATACTGTCAAGAGTTTGTCACAATTTCAAAGCACTTGCCCCTAACCTTATTTTGCTTATGAGACCGTGGGACGAAGTATATATAAAGAATTGGCAATCTTTGGGCAACTATTTTTGTGAGATAGTCATAAACATTACCGGCAAAATATGGGCGTAAATAGCTTTAGAACAAAATAATAGATTGACTAAAAGAACAGCTTCTGTGCATTGGTTGTAGGCGATGTTTGTATTGATTTTCCCTTTTCATATACACATTAAAAATAACCGTCCTCCGACCATTGCAGGCCGGTTGAAATAGTTGAAACTTGGCCTATCTATATATGAATTCTCTACCCATCTCCCAAGCTCCTGTGACTTACTAAGCTCACTTAGTAACTATGTTCCATGTTTTTCAAAAGTGCATTACAGATAACGTGAACGAAAAACATGGCCTTCAAATTGCAACATTTGAAACGGTTAAAAAGTAAAACGCTGTAACCTGTGGTGAGTTTTCTCTTTACATTTGTACCCTGCATTGGAATGTGAAGAATGGAAATACAAGCGGGATCATCTACACCTGCTGTCGACCTCGTTTTTTTTTTTACCCTTTAGCCTTGACCTTTAGGAGCCGTCCAGTCCAGCGGCATGAACATTGTCACCAGCGTCGACGGCTTGTCATCAGTCCTCGTGTGTGTGCCATGTTTATAACAGGCACGCAGTGTAGTTACTACTGTGAGCATTGGCGTTCAAAGGATGGAGCAGAACATGCTGCCGCTGTTGTGGCAGCCGCTCTCCACGGTGGCGCTGATCCGGGCCGTCATGGAGATGGTGAGGCGGGAGGAGTACCCCGACGCCGAGGGCCCGGACGTGGAGTCGGCCAGAGGGCGGGCCGAGGGGTTCTCCAAGGCCCACAGAGTGTGTGACGGACAGCTGATGGGTCAATGAACCATCGCATGACTTTAGGATGGCTATTCTACATTTTTAGAAGACTTATATTTACATTTGTATTGCAGTATATGGTGATATTTATAAATGTGCGTACACACCATCAAGATGGTTCATTTGAAATGACATAAGGGAGGATACCTGCAGAAGTAACTCATTTGGTCAAGTCTATTGTGGTGCTGGTTACCTGTTGGTATGTTGCAGAATGATGTTGTTATTCAACAAACATCTCTCATTGCTGGGGTCCATGTGTAGAAGTGCTTCTTTGTTTCCCGGGTGGCCCTGGAACAGGACATTGTCCCCGATAACTCCCTTTACTGGCCCAAGCACCACGATGGCCCCGCCTCCCTGTGATGGTTGGACGCGGTTATGCAGCACCTGCAGCCCAAAGACCACGCGAACAAATTTTACAACGTTGGACTGAGTATGTGCACAACTAAAATGTTTGCGTTGTTCTCCTCCATCTTTACCTTCACATCTGCATTGCTGGAGACTTGAATCCCGTTTCCACGGTTACCAACCACATCGTTCTCACCGATCTGCCCATCGCCACAGAAACTGACGCCGTGGCCTTTGTTGTCATAGATACCGTTGCCACGCAGCTCCACCCGGCAGTCCTTCTCAACGGTGACCCCACCCAGGCTGTTGTCGAGCGTACAGTTGGCCACCAGACGGGTCAGCTGAGTGCTCTGCAGGACGGCGATGCCAGCCGCACAGTTGCTGTTCAAAAGGTTTCCAATGACATTCAGAGGCTCACTGGTCTTCACGTACAGGCCGACAGCTGGACATAATGTAAGGAAAAGACAGAAGGGGTGTGAGAAATGACTTCAACCTGTCTGAGGCTAATGGCCAACATACAGGAGTTGCTGGCATAGTGCCCTCATAGTGGCCTAATTTACCTCCATTGTGGCTCATACAGTTGCCCTCCACCAGCGCCACGCTGATGGACCGCCGCGCCGAGTAGCGCTCGTCCTCACTGTCCAGATCGTTCTCCCAGGCAAAGATCTCCCCGTCGTCATTAAAGTTCTCCTGCGCGCCCCCTCGCCTTGCTCCGTCTCCTCCTCCTCTCCTCTCCCCTCCCCATTCCTGGACAGCCCCATCACCAACTCTCGGCTCCCTGTTTTCAGGGTCCTTCCGGCAGAATACAGCCAGCCCATAGATGCGATTGTGGGTTATGTAGTTTGCCAGTAGTTGAGGGAGACTTGAGGCCATGACCCATACACCGCAGCCCTTGTTACCTATTGAATCCAGAGGAAGGAAAGTATGGCCATGTGATTAGAAATGGATTTCTAATAGAAAAGCACAGTAATTGTGGTTTCATTGCCACTTATAGTAGATGTGGTTTCCATGCCACTTACAGTAGATTTGGTTTCCATACCACTGCTCGCAGTAAATGTGGTTTCTATGCCACTACTCACACTAGATGTGGTTTTCATTCCACTACTTACACTACATGTGGTTTCCATGCCACTACTCACAGTAGATGTGGTTTCTATGCAACTACTCACAGTAGATGTGGTTCCTATGCAACTCCTCACAGTAGATGTGGTTCCTATGCAACTCCTCACAGTAGATGTGGTTCCTATGCCACTACTCACAGTAGATGTGGTTCCTATGCCACTACTCACAGTAGATGTGGTTCCTATGCCACTACTCATAGTAGATGTGGTTCCTATGCCACTACTCACAGTAGATGTGGTTCCTATGTCACTACTCACAGTAGATGTGGTTTCCCTCTATGAGCCCGCGGCCTCGCTCTCCCACCACCACGCCATCAGAGTAGCCGTAGCAGATGTAGTTGTTTCTAAGGACCGGGTCTCCCCCTCTGCGGATGTCTGCACCCCCCCACTGGTTCTCTCTGATCACATTTTCTAATGGAGGAGGCACGTAACAGGGTTGACCATTAAAGGTGGGAAGGAAGGACCAAACTGAAGCAAGTACTAAAACAAGTATTTATTTTTATACTTTTAATTAAAAAAATAATTTTTTATCGATAGCAATATCCATAATCATCTTCCATTAGGAAATTCTGGATCATGAACTCGATGACAGATAGTTACCTATTATCATCCCTCTGCCATTCTCATTCACAGCAATTCCTGCTGCTTGACCCTGGAAAATATGATTCCCACTGAAAGACAGAGAACAAGGCTTCTGAGTTGGTATGCAGTAAACATATATTGACCCAATGTGCTGAAGCGATGTTTTATTGTCAATTCTGGTCAGCTTTCAAATCTCATCTCAATGTTCATTGATTAATAAACAACCCATTCCCAAGGCTATCTCTCTCACCTGACAACAGGATTCCCACTGAAGAGAATATAGACGCCCGCCTCCTTGTTGTTATAGATCTGGTTGCTCCGGATAGACCCCTTGCCATTGCCAAGGACAACCACTCCAGAACGCAAACCACTGTGTATTCTGTTACACTGCAAGGGGAAGAGAGAGAGGAAAAATGCATAATTGCAAAGAAATTAGCCCACGTTGAGCTGTTTAGCCATGTTCAATGCACGGCTTTTTGTGTGTTCAACTGCATGCCGTAAAAGGAATTTACGAAACATCCGCGTTAAACGGACACAAATCAATTCTAAAATGAATGTCCAGAAAGTTCAGAAAGATAAGCAGGCCACCACAGAGCCTAAAGTTTACCAGGATTATGGGGTTGGCCCCTTTGCGGATATCCAGTCCTGCCTCCCCATTGGAGTGGATGTTGTTTTCGGCAATGAGCCCATGAGCAGAGAGGCGGAGGAACACGCCCGAGGCACTGCACTCCCTCACTTCATTACGCAACATCACTATCTGGAAAAAGCAATTAAGAGGGAATTCTTTAGAGAACGACCACACCAATAACTGCAGCTCTATTTCTTGGACCTCGACGTGCCTTCGTGTTTCCATATGCTTTAGTGTATTAAGCATGCAACCAACATCCAAAGTGACCGGTGATCAATCTGTGGAAATACTTTTGTGTATGCTGCAAAGTAAGGTCACGCCGTAAAAACAACAAAAACAACTTCATATTTACAGTGGAATTCTGGATACAGCGGACGGCGTAGTTGAGACCACGGAACACGTTCTCCTCCAGCCGCGCCTGACCGTAGTTACAGATGTGCACTCCGCCCTTCCCGTCCCTGAAGACGCATCTCCTCACAAAACAGCCCTGGACGGACGTGGCTAATAGCTGGGCCTCCGGGTCCCGTTGCAGCTCCTGCGACAGAGAGAGAAGACCGGGGATAACGTAGCGGGGGTCAGGGGAAGAGGCTGGGGGCAGGGAGCCATCGGGGTGGGGCTTGAGGAGGGGGGCGAGGCTGTGGCGATCACAGGCGAGTTTGTAGTCCCACGAAGCCTGATCGTTTCCTTGTGCGTGGCTCTCAAGCTCTCCGCCACAGAGTCCGTCCTCGCCCCAGCCGTCCTCGATCACGGTGTCCCGACCGAGCAGGGGCGCTCCGGCGCCCCGCTGCCACGCGGCCCTGCCCCAGTCCTCTGCAGCAAACGTCGAGCCCGCCTCAGCGTGCCCCGTCCCCCAGCTGCCTCTGGGTGGGACTCCGTTGGCGGGAGAGCCCTCAGACGTTAGTGTTCTGGCCAAAGCGGCCAAGTGTTTGCAAGCCCAGTTCCTCTCGGACACGGGGGAGCCGTCCACAGTGACGGAGGCAGCGTCACTTCCTGAGAAGTCACAGCTGTCCAATAAGCTGAGCGCAACCCCCAGGAAATTGGCGGAGCCCCCGTGTGAGAAGGAGCAAAAGCGCGCCTGGCAGGTCCCTGGGCCCCGGACCTGCAGCTGAGCCCCCTCAAAGTTACAGTTGTCCAGCTGGACGTGCCCCCACGACGTCTGAAGAGAGAAGAGAGGAAAAAAAATGTCTTACAGGAAACCGGGTAAGGTATATTCTGCACTTTTAACGTTTTTATTCGCCAACCAAAAAACGCAATCATGAAATGTTCCATCTGATATCAAATATTATTATCATTCATTCATGTCATATTTCATATTGGACAGCAAAACACTGCCTTGCAAAACAAACAAACACCCACAGAAAGATACAACTAAAACCATCCCTCGTTCGCCTCACCTTGTACACCACAGTGGAGAACCATGCTGGCATGAACACCAGATTGCACAGCCTGGCTGTAGGGCACTGCTGCTCCACACACACCAGCAGGGACACCTCGCCCAGCTGGCCCAGTC
Organism: Gadus macrocephalus; assembly: GCF_031168955.1. Classification (NCBI taxonomy): domain Eukaryota; kingdom Metazoa; phylum Chordata; class Actinopteri; order Gadiformes; family Gadidae; genus Gadus; species Gadus macrocephalus. Next base: position 8,687,817 of record NC_082384.1, read on the forward strand.
CCACAAGCTCCACAGGCACCTTCAGCGCGAGTTCCGCCTGCTCCTCGTAAACCCCAGGGTGAAGGACCACCCGGTCATATGGGCCCGCCGCTCCCAGGACCCCTCGCAAGGTTTCAAATTCACAACCAACCCCTACGTGCAAAACCCGCCGATCCTTTCTCCGGCGGAAGAGGTGGAGGCAGGCGGAGGACTGAAGCTCCACCCCGTTCTGGGTCCAGGTGCGGCTGGCCAGGGCGTGCTGCTTCAGGGCCTCCCTCCAGGACGCCGGCTCGAGGTGGGGTTGACTCGGCCAGTTGGGGTGGCGGCACTCTGGGCAGCCCAGGCAGAGCTGTTTCCAGCGAGTGTTATCTAGTGATAGGACGAGTTCTCTCCAGGCATGGCAGACCAAGCAACAGCGACCCAGGTCGGGCAGTGGGAGGTAGGCCAAGATAACCCTCCATAGCTCCATAGGGAGGGAGGCCACCTCCATGGCAGCAACTCCACCTCACTTGTGGAGTTGTACCTGGGGGACTGGGAAAACAAATCCCACAGACACATGACGAACCAGTGATCCATGAAAGCAATATGTTTTTTTTGCAGTGTATGTCACTGGAACAATAATAATATAGTTATAATAATAAGCGATTGGCATAACTAAATTAGGTTTTTATATACAAATAAAACGATGGAAACGCACGACATAGCCACAGCCATCCTATGTTTAGAAGAAGGACCAATAACGAACAATTCAGAATTTGTTATTTGTTATGTTTACAGTTATGTATAAAGAGGCCCAACGAAAACAGATAGGATGGACACACATGCATACTATGTTTGGAAAAATCATCAAACCAATGCGTGAACCAGATGTATACAGTATTACTAGGATGTGCATATAACTAGGAGTATGCAATAGATATCTGCGACATCGGTCCGCCAGATAAAGCTTCCTAAACACATGTGTCTTGAAACGTAAGCTTTGTGCAAGGTTTATGTGTCCCGTTAGATATTTAGATACACTCAATTGCAACGACGATGTCATTTTTCCTTACCGTATTTTGGCTGGAGAAGGACGGATTCAACACCCCAAATAAAACATTGCAAAATTGCAGCACTTTACGGCATGGAAGAGAAGGCAGAGAGACAACGACGCCCCCTGAGGCGAAGCAGGTTATTGTGCTTTATTTTAGGAGCATTCATTCATGAAACAAAAGCCCGAAAGGGAATACGCACTGAATATAAAAATGCAGTTAATTCAATAAACAAGCTGTAACAAGCCGAATTCAATGTATTGATTAACATCAAGTAGGCTATAAGCTCAACATTTTGGTCCCAAGGGTCTATTGACTGATTGTCCAGTAATATCCTTATAGCCTACCACTTTTTTTTTTTATTTAAATCAAATAATTAAATAGAAATATTATAATATTAATTATAATACAATCACATTCTCTGAAATACAATCAATCCGTATATTTTGCTATCATCAGAAGTTTTTACTTATTGCCTATAAGTTGGTTAATGTAGTAGGCTGCTGTAAATTATTTGGCAGTTTGTACTGGGACTACTTGTAGCTACGAACGGTTGATTATGATGTGTTTTTAGCTTTGGTAAAGCAGCCAAGAGAAATCCAAAGAAGCTACACAAACAGTATTATTCTATATTGTATTTATATTCTATTTTTTATAATCCGCCATGCCTGCTTATGGTATAAAATTGATAGATAGACCCCCGCTTAAGAAGGTCACGTCAGAGCAGATAGCCATAGGCCTACACTAATTACCAACTGCCTCAAAATGAATATTCAGCATCTCGAAACTTTGCCATTTAATAATTTAATCATCTATATGGAATATAGATGATTATATATTGGAAAGCTAATGCAAAAATGTGTTTCTTATTTTATAGGTTTGGTCAAGGTACAGTGACCCAAAGTAGGCTATGTCGTTTGTGAAAGCTGCCTCGGAGAGCTGTTCACCTGTCCGGTGTAGGCCTACAAGAAAATCTGTGAGGTCAAGCAACAACGGATGATGGGCACTTATGTGCCATATAATCAGAGTCCTTACAGAAACTGTAACTACGCCTAGCAGTGGAGAGCCAGCCCATTGCAGGTAGTACACCCGTTGGCGGAGCCAGCCCATTGTAGGTAGTACACCTGTTGGTGGAGCCAGCCCATTGTAGGTAGTACACCTGTTGGTGGAGCCAGCCCATTGTAGGTAGTACAGCCGTTGGCGGAGCCAGCCCCTTGCAGGTAGTACACCGCGGAGCCAGCTCATTGTGCGTCGTTCTTCCTAGTAGCAACGGTATTGATTTTACCATATAAAATCTGGAATCAGTTGACCTTTTCAACATATTTTCCTATTTTTCATGGAAACCTAGATCTTCAAGACCCTGCGTGCCGCTCCAGGTTTTCAAGTATGGCACCTCCAGGAGGCGTGCTAGGAATTTTCTGGATCCTGCGATTGTCCACAAATGGAAGGCTGATGACTGATGAGAGTCTTTTCCAGAAGCTACCCCAGGGTGGAAAGATTGCAATTTGCAGAGATATGCTGGCAGATTCCCCAGGTAAGCCAAAAACGTCTAAATGAGTTGGTTAAAGGTCCCATGCCATGCTACTTAATGAATGCTTGAATAAAGATATTAGTGGGCCCCTAACACAGTATTTGAAGACGTTCCCGAATTCCTTATCTAAATAACAATATATCATACATAGATATCTATATCATATAATAAATATTATCACGGCCAAAAGCTGTGTGCGCCACCAGACGATATTATGAATCTCAAATGACTGCGTTCGGGTTCTCCGACGTCTCTGGTTCTTCCACTTCCTCATCAATCTGAAGTAGACTGAAACGTGACATGGAGGAGAAAGGGATTGTTGCCCGGGATTGTCCGTGAGCCTCGCTGCCCGCTGCCGAGGGAGCACCACCTCGGCAGCGGGCAGCGCCGAGGCACCACCGCCTGCCTTGGCAGCGGGCAGCGGAAGACATTCGCGGGCAGCAATCCCTTTCTCCTCCATGTCACGGTTCATGTACTTCAGGGAGTCGAAGCCATAGTCCTTTTCCCCCAATTCCTTCTCAACCATGGCTGAGATAACCCCCACTACAGTCTCGTTGTGGAAATATCAGAGATGTCAGAGAACCGACATGTTATGCGCCATAACACCAACAGCAGAACGGTTATCCAAATAACAAAGAAGTGTACAACACTTGCGTTACAGTGTGTGTAATCACATACACACACATGTGGCGCTCGCACGGTCGTAGCTCGTTGTCTCATTGGCGGGCCAAATCCACTGGGCGGGCCAGGCAGAGAAAGGGGAGGTAACTTGGCCCCTTATGACGACATATGGGGCCACATTCCAAATCAGCGCGCCTGAGCTTCCATTTTTTTCAAAGCCGAGGAGGATACCTAGTGCTCGTTTTACACCGAACGCAAGTTTTAGCCACTGGGGGACCATAGGCAGAGTAGGGGAACTCATGTTAATGTTAGAAAACCTCATCAAGTGAGATTTTCATGCCATGGGACCTTTAACAGCTTCCAACTTGTACATTCAGTTAGTTTTAAAGCCTTGCAACCTCCTGTTATGTTATGTTTTCTTTAGGGCACTCTGCAAAGTGTGGCAATTACAGTTTGATGCATATGGAGAGTAACACCATTATAGACCTTCAGCTTGTTCAGGTGCGTTACACTTTATTTTTTGTCAGGATTACAACATGTTGAACCATGAATCAGGATTACTATGCGTCATGTTCATCTCATCTGCAATTTTATGAACTCGCCAGCAGAGCAATGAGGTAGGTGGTAGTTACCACATGGAGAAGGAGGTAATGAAGAGAAACTTAGATCTTCTGGAGCACAATGTTTTGGATGTGGACTACATAGTTACTGAGTGTCATCCACAGATACAAAAGTATTTTGGGGAACGCAAGGTCACGACGTGTGGCACTTTGAGAAAGCTTATTGTTTAACAATGATCATTTGTTGACTATTACTAGAATTGACTATGAAAATAGCATTGGTTGCAGCCATAAATGTCTTTTACTTTATGTAATGTAATTACTTTATTGTATATATACTTTTCGATCAGGTTTGTAGAAGAAACTGGGCAAACATGCGCAATCCAAGGACTGAGGTTTTGAAGAAGTGGCTGCGCAGTAGGGCTGCAAGATTATTGCCAAACTGATTAACACGATTATTTTGATCAATATTGATATATGTATATACATATAATACATGTTCTCATTCTGATTGCTTGCCAATGGTGGGCTTTTACGTACTACGGGTCATTATTTGTTGATATTTTGCATTAAAGCAAAGCAGGATGAGATTAATAGAAAAATATTTTTGCCGATTTTTGTGGAATATTTTAAACAATTAATTAAATCCTGTTTCACTTTCTTTTTTTTGTGCGTGTTGTTGTTAAACACCTGATAATGGGCTAGTTTAGCATGATGAGACCGCCATATTAATCTGGAAAAAAGGAATAAAGACAGCGAGGATGCAGGGAGTTCAGCAAGGCTACAGTTGAAGATCAAGGTAAATCAGTTCTGATTTATTTTAAACTTAAGCATTAGAGGAATTGAAAAGTGTCCCCCGATGGAAAAACTCACCTGAAACCTGGCTGCACAGATGGCATCAACCAATAAATAATTAGTTTAGAGGTCTTTAATAATCCGATTTCAAACTTGTCTACATGTTTCACACGGTCTACAGCATGCAGAAGCATGCGCTACACACTGCAGGTGCAAGAATTTCCTGACACTTGCAGAACCATTATCCCCGAGCGTCCAATAGCCTACCTCATCAACCCTTTTTTAGTAGACTAAATGAAAACAGAAGTTCAAACAATAATCCAGTCCCAAACCAAGACGAGATCACTTGGGAAAAATGGTAATGCAAATTGGGCATGATGAAAGCCGCTTGAGGCTTACAGATACGCAATCTTAGCCTACTGGTTGATACCTTTGAGGGAAAGCAATAGGCTACTTGCAGTCAAAATGTAGAAAATTCGCAGGGCATTTCTTGACAATATAAGAGCATGTGCTACTTTGCAATACATTCATGCAACGTCTTCCTCTGAAGTTGTAGGCAGCTTTTAGGCTATACCGACATTATAGCCTTTGTATAGCAAAAAGAAAAATAAGGAAATATACTGTCAACAATTTGTTTTATTTTCCTATTATTTAATAAGGCAATGACATCTCGAATAATGGAAAAATCGTATCCAAACACAAAATCAGCCTAGGAACAATAGCATACAGTAGTCTACACAAAGATTTGATGGGCCAACCATGTAGGCCCTAATGCTTTCGCAGGATGCTATACGTTTCACTCAGAAAAAGCATGAACAAACAATGTAATTGCAAATATATCAAGTCTATCCCCAACACTGATGAATTCCCAAATGAATGAATGGCTAAATAAATTAACGAATTCAACTGAACGAACGCATGAATGATATGAAATAAAATGAATTTACAAACAAAGATCCTTAATATTCTCTGATACAAAGTTGGCCTAGTAGGTTACCTTAATCTTAATCTTTGAACAAGCTTTTTTAGGGTTGGTGGGCTTAGGCTACATCTCGCTCTCTGAAAAGCCTTTGAATTACGACGTCTCTGAGTCAGAGTGGAAAAGGTGGAGCATTGCGTTTGGCAGCCCGGTTTCGCCCACCTCCTCTTCATCATCACCAGATCCGTCATCCACTTCTTCATCGCTTTCTGGGGCAAAAAGTGTCTTCTTGTGTATGTTTACGAATGTTTCTGTGCGGACCTTGCCCCAAGCAGTTAGGACCCAGGAGCACACTTCTGCAAACTTCGCCATCCTCATCTTCCCTGATTGTGTGCACGTGTGAATGCCTTCCTGCATCCACCTCTCCCATTCAATCCGTACGTGGATTTTGAAAATGTGGTTGTCACCGATGTCTAGGGCTTGCAGCTTGCATGTCAAACGTCCCGGAAATGATGGCTAGATTGGTTTTGAGTTCTGTGTAGTGGCTTTTCACTCTTTGTTGTGGGCAGACATGTTGTGCATCACAAGACCCACACAGGGGCTAAAAAAGGCTCCAAGTCGGCCACACCATAACTTGTCTGCCCAAACCATTCTTAGGTCTTCCGTCATCCAGCTCTTCACGTTGCATCGGACAACAATCCCCTGAGGGATCTTGGGGCATGGTCATGGCGGGAGTCACCACCTCCACCACATTCACAGCCTGCTGCTGAAAAGACAATTATAAAGAATGTCAAACACAATATGTGTTTCATGGTTTTGAATTGAGTCTTTGAATTTAACACTTCACATTAACAGAAGGTCCTTTAATTCCCTATATTGGATTAATGAAGTATACTATCCACCCATGGACAGTGTTCTGATTCTGAAGGCTCCTGCTTACCTCTATGAGTTCAGCCAGCTGCTTGTCAGGCACCTTGTACTTCTCTTTGGGCTCTGAGTTCGTACCAGAGGCAGGTACCTACACTGGACCAGATAACGACACTGCTGTAGCTGGGTCAGATACAGAGAGGAGAAAAGGTTTAAAGAAGTTACAAATAAACACAAGCACAAAAGTGTTTCATGTCTTTTTAATTAAAGGTTTCAAAAAGGTCTAACTTCACTGCCTAGAGCAGCAATCTCTGAACAAGAATCCAACCTAAAAATGTGCTTCCTGTGGAAAGAATATCAAGTGGGATTGTGTACTATCTATCTACAACAACTAATTGAAGGATTAATTGCTTTAAACAAAATATTAATCCTATCATCACAATTACAAAGTAATAACAATTGGTACAATAACTACTTACCGACAGTGGCAACAGTGTCTCGGACCAGAGCCCGATAGGTAAGGTCACGACAAGGTTTCTGGGGTTTGGCCATGACCAGAATGGTGCAGCCGATGGCCCAAACATCGACCGGTCTGAGAGTGAATGAATAACACACAATCGACAAGGAATAACGATGAGCGACGTCACACTTGAGCAGAATGCCTTCAGCTGATGCTACTCACGTGCTGTACTTGGTTCCTATGTAGGTTCACCATCTCTTTGGTGAACCTACATAGGAAATATAACAGAAACAAGAGCCCTTAGAACTTCTGGCAGATCCAGAAAAATCGACCCACACAGATGGAACTACCGTGCACCACTAACACTGTTGTGCAAAACACAATTCTGTACAAGTAGGTAGTGCACTGAAACACGTTCACAGATCCCTCACAGTATCAAAGGTGTGTTACCTTTCAGGGAAATGGTCCAAGGTGAAATAATCCTGGCCGAGCAGCTCAGAGCAGCTGGACCTCTTGTAAGGTTCCATTTGGAGACACGCCTTGAACAAAACACCAATGGCCACACCAATGACTCACATAACGACGTACCGCAATGTGTCCATCTCAGCAGCATCACCCTGCTCTCAAATGAGCGAAGCCAGAGGCAACAGGGGCAACAGAGGAATGCTAACAGCATCAGTCACTTCCTCACTTTTGCTCCATCATTGGGGATGCGCTTCATGTGAAGCACCAACACGGCACTGGGAATGCCTGAGCTGTAACTGTGAGGCTAACAGTGGCTTGTTACCCTCACAGCCTTCAGCGTTTGAGTGAGCTGGTCCCCTTAGCCTTGCATGGCGGAGACGCGGGGGGTGAAGCGGCGTCTGACGGCATTGACAGCTCTTCGAAAGGTTGCTGTGAAGCCCCTCTTCTTCCTCAGCTCCGTCTCCTCTGCTGGCTCCTCGTCCCTTTCCTCCTGGCCCTCCTCCAGGTTCTCCATCCCCTGGCTCCCATCCTGGAGCTGACTGAAGGGAGTCACCAGCTCCACCACACTCTCAGCCTGCTGCTGAGAAGACAATTATATAAAGAATGTCAAACACAATATGTGTTTCATGGCTTCAATAGATTAGGATCATGTCTGTGACATCATGAAAAGAGGCAGGATCAGACTCAAAGCATAACACACTTGCTGGCAAAATAGTGGAGAACTCGACTGAAACACTTCACATGTGTGGATGGGTCAATTTACCGAGGGACGTGTGGAGTTGTCAGGAGGACTGGAGGCTGGCTGGGCACCAGTCTTCCCAGAATCCCGAGGAGCCTGAGGCTGGGCAGAGCAGCCGGCCCGGTTGCCAGGGTTCATCTGGAGACATGCCTTAAAGGTTGCTGTGAAGCTCCTTTTCTTCTTCTTCTTCTTCTTCAACTCCAGCTCCTCTGCTGGCTCCTCATTCCCTTAAAAGGAAGATGACAATAGATTTAGACTGATTGACTGAAGCCCAGTTCAGATCAAATAGTAATTTCACAACGTTTATTACAGGATCTGAACTAGGTTCACTGGGAAAGGAAGTCCACTAACACATGATCATCTCAATGTATACTGTCGGCTTACATCTAGTATAAGCGACGTAAAACAAGAGATTATTAGACATGGCTGCAATAAGTGGCAATTGTATAACTTGACCAGTGAGGTGTCCATTCACTTTGTATCCAGTACTACATGACAAACAAAGCCAGGACCACAGGGACCTGGGGAAGAATTACCTCTGGCCTGAGGAGGCTTGTCCTTGGGCTCCTCAGATATACCTCTGGTCTGAGGAGACTTGTCCCGGGGCTCCTCAGACATACCTCTGGTCTGAGGAGGCTTGTCCTGAGACTCCTCCAGGTTCTCCATCCCCTGGCTCCCATCCTGGAGCTGACTGAAGGGAGTCACCACCTCCACATTCACAGCCTGCTGCTGAGAAGACAAATATAAAGAATGTCAAACACAAAATGTGGTTCATGGTTTCAATAGATTGGTTGTGATCATGTCTGTGATATCATGAAGAGAGGCAGGATCAGACTCAAAGCATAACACATTTGCAGGCGAAATAGTGGAGAACTCGACGGAAACACTTGGATGGGTCAATTTACCGAGGGACGTGTGGAGTTGTCAGGAGTAGTCCATGCTGGCTTGATACCAGTCTTCCCAGAAACACAAGGAGCCTGAGGCTGGAAAGAGCAGCCGGACGAGTTGAGAGGGTCCACCTGGAGACATGCCTTAAAGGTTGCTGTGAAGCCCCTGTTTTTCTTCTTCTTCTTCTTCTTCTTCAGCTCCAGCTCCTCTGCTGGCTCCTCATTCCCTTAAATGGAAGAGGACAATAGATTTAGACTGATTGACTGAAACCCAGTTCAGATCAAATAGTAATTTCACAACGTGTATTACAGGATCTGAACTAGGTTCACTGGGAAAGAACGTCCACTAACACATGATCATCTCAAAGTATACTGTCGGCTTACATCTAGTATTGTAATTAATTTTTTGATAAATATCTATTCTGAATATTTTTTACGGTTTCCATAATCATTCTCTGCTGTATCAATACACAAATACCAGCCACGCTTTCTCGCTCTCTACTCTTGAACAGCGATTTAACAGACACATACGCTACAGCACCAACATAGCCCCTTATAATATGAGCAATAAAAGGGGCTATGAGATCAGCTGCATCTTTCAAGAACCTGGCTGAGATATTATCTAGCCCTGTGGCTTTGGCAGAGTTAAGGCCCTTTAGCATGTCGCCGATTTTTTCGACCGACACAGGGTTGAAGGAAAACTATTTGGAGTCACACCTATCTCAGCAAAGAAATCCTGAATGTGTTCAGGCCCGTACAATCTTGGGCTGAGTGGTAGCTTCTCCACAAGTTTATGGGCAACTGAGGTAAAATAAGTGTTAAAGTGCATTTGTGATTTGACATGGCTTTATCCCTAGCCCTGGTGGCTTCAAGTACCTCTGAGTTAAACCAAGGCTGGGACCTTTGCTTTACCCTGACCGACCTTGCCGGAGCCACTGAGTCAATGGCAGAAAGGAACAGGGTTTTAAACTTAACCCAGGCCAGGTTGATATCCATAGTTTCTAGGACTGGTGATCAATCCAGTCTGCTGAATAGCGTTTGAATGACCTAATTTTGATTGTTTTGTGTCTGTTAAATGTGGCTCTTTGCAGCATTCAAGTGCAATATATTAGAAAGTGGTCACTCAAGGAATACTCAATTTCCCCGCTCTGGGAGATATTCTCCTTATCTGAGACCAAAATCAGATCAATTGTGCTCTGGATTGATTTACCAATTCTGGTGGGGTCTTTAATTAATTTGGTAAGGCCAAACATATTGCAACATCTTGAATAACCACTGTAAGTGGGGCAAGTTTTCTTAATGACATCAGTGTTAAAATCACCTATTAGAATGCATTCCCTCTCCATCCATTTCGGATATTTATTTAATACATTCTCCAAGTGAATTTTGCTGAGGAGGTCGATAACAGACCCCTAAAAGAATGGGATTGGTTTTGCGAAGGCATATATCTATCATTAGGATCTCAGACTCTTCATTGATCAAACCCTCCCTGACTGAAAAGTGTAGGTCCGATCGAATTAACACACATACTCCGCCTCCGTTCCTATTTCGGTCTTTCCTAATTAGGCTATAGTTGTCCTTTTCAATCGCCGAGTCATTGATACTGGGATCGAGCCAGGTTTCAGAAATACATAAAGCGCCCACCTGGGTTTTGTTAATCAGGAATCTAATCTTGTCCATTTTGGGTGGAATACTCCTGGCATTTAAGTGCATAAAATGCAACCCCTCACTTTGAGTACATCAAACTTGTCCCGCATACTTCTCCCGTTTCTACATTGAATAATTCACTTGCACAACAATCCTTCTTTGGCACCAATATGACATATTATTGTCCTTGTAGTTGCGGAAAAATACTCTATTTCATTTTTGTAAGTTTTCCCTGTTGTATTGAATATGGTACAGAAGAATGATATTTTTCAAGGAATTGTATTGAAGTTAGAAAATCCAGTTTTGTGACAAAAACAAAATCTAGTATAAGCGACGTAAACAGGAGATTAGTACACATTGCTGCAATAAGTGGCAATAACTGTATAATTTCATCAGTGATGAGTCCATTCACTTTGTATCCAGTACTACATGAGAAGCATAGCCAGGACCACAAGGACCTAGGGAGGAATTACCTCTGGTCTGAGGAGGCTTGTCCTGGGACTCCTCAGACATACCTCTGGTCTGAGGAGGTTTGTCCTGGGCCCCCTCCAGGTTCTTCATCCCCTGGCTCCCATCCTGGAGCTGACTGGAGAGAGTCACCATCCCCACCAAATTCACAGCCTGCTGCTGAGAGGACTATTATAAAGAAAATAATCATAAGCCACAAAATTTCTTTCATGGTTTCAACAGATTGGTTGTGATCATGTCTGTGATATCATGAAAAGAGGCAGGATCAGAATGAAAGCATGGCATATTTGCAGGCAAATGGTGGAGAACTTTACCGACTGACGTGTGGAATTGTCAGAAGGAGTGGAGGTCGGCTGGGTACCAGTCCGAGGTGGCACGCAGCATTCACGGTCTCTCTGGACCATGAGCTCCATATCTTTGGTGAACCTACATGGGAAATATAATAGAAACAAGAACCCTTCAAACTTCTGGCAGATCCAGAAAGGTCGACACATACAAATGGAACTACAATTGTGCACAATTGGATAGTGCACTGAAACACGTTTACAGATCCCTCACAGTATCATAGGTGTGTTACCTGTCAGGGAAATGGTCCCAGGTGAAATAATCCTGGCTGAGCAGCTGAGAGCAGCTGGACCTCTTAGAAGGTTCCATTTGGAGACACGCCTTGAACAAAACACAAAAGGATCTGTGGGTTAATGCTGCTGGCCACACTCAGAACATTGAGAAATCTTTGGCTTCCTAAAATCTTAAAACATATTTTTCTTTAAGGCTTTGAATTGAACACTTCACATTAACAGAAGGTCCTTTAATTCCCCATATTGGATTAAGGGAATATACTATCCACTCATGGACAGTGTTCTGATTCTGAATACTCCTGCTTACCTCTATGAGTTCAGCCAGCTGCTTGTCACACAGCTTGTACTTCTTTGTGAGCTCCGAGGGGGGCTGTACAGGAGGCAGGTACCTACACTGGGCCAGGTACCGACACTGCTGTAGCTCGGTCAGAGGCCCTGGCACAAGAAGGAGAAAAGGAGAAAATAAGTCACAAATAAACACAAGCACAAAAGTGTTTCAAGTCTTTATAATTAAAGGTTTCAAATAAGATGTAACTACACTTTCTAAAACAGCAGCAATCTCTGAACAAGAACCCAGCCTAAAAATGTGCTTCCTTTGGAATGAATATCAAGTGGGAGTGTGTACTATCTATCTACAAAAACGAATTGAAGGATAAATTGCTTTAAACAAAAACAAATCACAATTAAAAAAAAATAATAGTTGGTATAATAATTATTTACCGATAGTGGCCATCATGTCGCGGACCAGAGCCAGATAGGTTTGGCCGCTAAAAGGAGTCTGGTATTTGGCCATGACCAGGATGGTACAGCCGATGGCCCAAACATCAACCGGTCTGACAGGGAATGAATAACACACAATCAACAAGGAATAACGATGAGCGACGTCATACTTGAGCAGAATGCCTTCAGCTGATGCTACTCACGTGCTGTACTTGGTTTCTCCTAAGAGGACCTCGGGGGGCATGTAGACCGGTGTGCCCACCCAGCTGGTTAGATGGACGGAGTTCATCAGCACCTTCCGACTGTAGCCCAGGTCGGCTAGCTTCACCACACCGGACAGGGAAACCAGAAGGTTTTCCGGTTTGATGTCCCTGTGGATGATCTGGTGGACATGGAATATGTTTGGACCAGGTTTACAAATAATGGGTCTGAGGTTTTCAATCGATTTTGTGTCTGTCTTTCTATATTGTATAATAGTTGTAGCGCAGATGCAACTCATTTTGAAGTAGTGCAGCCGGTCTAAAGCACCTCTTTAGTTAAAATCCAGATTGGGGATTGCAGGTTTAGAAAATAAAAGTCCTGCATCTTTCTCATAAACAGAGACTGATCATTTGTGTGGAGCAATGGCTTATGCTAACCAGCCTGACACAAAATACAAGGGAGGACTTTTGCTTTCTGCTCCTATTTTCAGCTTTGCCAGCATATCATTGTGGCAAAATGCAACTGAAGTGAAGGATAGGACTACTTACGTTTTTCCTGTGGAGAAAGTGCGCCCCCTGCAGGATCTGGTAGGTGTATTCCCTGAGTACATGATGAGCTAATCCCCGTTCTCTGGCCGCCAGCTCGTCAAAGATGCTGTGATCCAAAAGCTCCAAGATGCCGTAGAGTTTGCCCCGCTCTACAAACCATCCCATACCCTTCAGGAGGTTTTCATGACTCAAAGTCTGTTCAACAGAAAACCATCAAACATTTTGGGACTTAAAAAATGCACATATAGGTAACCTATTGTTTTATTTGTCCAGTCTGATATGGAGCAGGTAGAAAATTGTCGATTATTTTATTATTGAAGTTAAGAATATATATATTGATAACGTATTAATCCCTTTGAATCAAATAAGGCCATACAGACGTTTCTTCTCAGACAGAGAGCTGACACAACCATCTCCTTTAAACAGCAAGTGGAGAAAGACTTCCATACCGTAATTGGCCTCAGTTCCCGGTTGATGTTTTTCTCCAGATTACCGCCATGAAACTCTTTGATGGCAACAACGTGTTTGGAATTCTTGTTCCGACACTTCCACACTTTTCCAAATGTACCTTGCCCAATGCAGTTCAATTTCTCAAAAGCATCCATTTTGATCGCAATACTCTGTAATTGGCAAAAGGGAGACCGAGAGCAAATAAATATATATAATACGTCGCACCCGGGTTTTTTTTCTGAAAATCAACAAATAAATGAAGTTTATTATTAGTAGCCAACTATGCTATTATACACAAATATTTATTCTACAATAAAATAAGGCGCCTGTCGGAAAAAGTCGGCCCACACACGCAAAATCGACGAGCGGTGAAGTGCGTCGTGTAGCGGCATGCCGCTTTCACACGATAATACCAATCTTAGCGTTCGGCGATGGTTCACAGTTAATACAACGTCGACAGTATATAACATAGGGGTTCTCACAATAAATACACATAAATCACAATAAAAAATGTTCAACATCCGTTTAGCTTACCTTCTTCTACCACTCACCAAACTGCATCGGAAAAAAGAATCGTTAAACGATTGTGACGTATAGGCCTAACTTCAGAACGCGATTCAGATGCAATTCCATGACATCAGAATAATTGTTCACGAAAAGTGTTTTGTTCTCATACGTGTCATAATATAACTCAACAGTTAAAGTTAAAGACCTGAACTTCTAGTTTTTAGAAGAAAAATGTAATTGAACCACTACAGAGTTAGAGTTTTTCTAGAATTGTTCTAGACTTTGCTAAAAAGCGTAGAGAATCTCAACCATTAAGAATGGCTGAATTATACACAAAAATATTAGCTAATGAGTCAACATAATCAAATCAATCAAAAGTCCTCTTCAAAGTGGCCAAGGGACTTATAACTTAGCCTGCTTGATATTGTGTCACTTGAATATACGTAATTAAAATGTGGATGTTTCTGAAATCCTGACTGAACATAAGTTAGACTACATGTAGGCCTACTTGCAATATCGGAGACACACCTGAATCCAGCAATAAATAGTGATGTATTGAAAATAGAGGGATATAATATGTATAGGGGAACAACAAGGGGAGGTGGGGTAGCCATCTGTCAAGATCATGCCAGTTAAAACAAGGAATGAACTAGGATGTAAAGAGGTGGAAGTTTTGTGGCTGCAAGTTCAACTTCCGTATATATAGCCAATGTTAATAGGGTGCTGCTATATAGACCTCCAAACGCAACTACTTAGACAATATATGTAAAGTATACTGGACAAAGGGTGTGATGCAAATTATGAAACTGTTTTCTTAGGAGACTTAAATATAGACTGGAATATGAGAGACTGTCCGCTTAATACACTACTTTTTTTTACCAGATACATGTAATTTATCATAAGAAGTCAAGAAGCCGACAAGTTATGCAGCAGAGCGGATGGAGTCAAATCCTCAACTTGTATTGATTTAAGATTTACAAATGTTTCTGAGCAGTGTTCAAATCTAACTTCCATTCCCGTAGGCTGCAGTGATCACAACCTTATCATTTGATGAAAAGACTTAAATACCCAAGGGGGGTCAGAAAGTTATTCAAACAAATCTTTAAAAACTTTAATGAATATAACGAGTGTAATGAAGTAAGAGAGGTTGACTGGTCTGAAGTTGTGCAGAAGGAAGACCCTGATCTTGCTCTGCGTGCGTTTGACAGTTTATTACTCCCAATCGTGAATGAACAAGCTCCTGTCGGGAAGTTAACGGTGCGAAACACCATGTCTCCCTGGTTGGATCTGGAACTTTAAGCACACATGATGGAGAGGGATAGAGCCAAGGCAGTTGTAATACACTCTGGTGGTGAACGAGAATGGAGTATGTATCGTAAACTAAGAAACGTTGTAACAATGTTGAATAAAACCAAGAAGAAAATGTATCATCATAAGATAATTAGTAATATAGATAGCAAGACCATGTGGAATGTTATTAATCAACTAATGGGGAAAAGTGGTAGATCTACACCGTCCTTCTTAGAGGTAGAGGGACATTTTATCCCCAAACCAGATGAAATTGCTAACTATTTAAGTGTTTATTTCAGTGCTAAAATTCTGAAATGAAATAATGGTATGAAGGTAGAAAATACGTGTCTAGAGTTCTCATCCAGGCTTAACTTACCTACCACACGTTTAATATCCCTACAGCTGTATAAATTGATATGAATGATTTATCTTTAATTCTAAACAATGCATCTTTTGCTATGTACGCAAATGACTCAACCATTTATTCAGCAGCGTTGACACCAGGAAATCTTGAAAAGGTTCTAAATGTATAGCTAGTGCTGATAAGGATAAGGTGAACTGATAAGGTGCTGATAAGGAAATAAAACATAAATAAAATGGTACTTAACATAAAAAAAACAAAATGCATAGTATTACACTCTTAGCCAAAACTGCATTTAAAACTAGATGACAAAGAAATCGAACAGGTCACAGAAGTTAAGCCACTTGGTGTGCTGATTGAAAGCTGAATGACCTGGACTAGTCAGATTGATGAAATGTTGAAGAAAATGAGTATAGGGATGGCTGCAATTAGATATTGACATAATATCTAATTTTGACATTACCAGGATGCTTAATTAAACAATTAATGCAAGCTTTAGTCCTATCTCAGCTTGATTACTGCACAGTCATATGGTCCAGCACATCAGAAAGTAATCGTAATAAGCAATAGCTCAAAACAAAGCTGCTCATACAGTGTTCAACTACAGAACTAGAGTATGTGAGATGAATTTAAGTTTTTCGACAGCCACTTTTTCGACACATTTTCGTGTAGGCCTACCAACTTTGGCAAAGCGGAGTTGTTCGACCTCGGGTGAGCACAGGTTGTTTACTTTAACCCCCCATTGACTTCAGTTATAACAAATCTTCCCTCAATACAGGGGGGCGAGGGGACTAGATCGGGCTATCTAGTTTGAGGTCCCTGGGCTGCTCTGATGTAGACTTTTGATTAATTTTATAATGGAAGATAATTTGAAATAATCGTATTTGTGCACCTACTACAAAAATATATATTTTTAAATGTCAAGGTTTTCTAAAACGTTTAAGTTAAAGCTATACTGTACGATGTGAGAGAGCTAGCATGATTTGAAATTTGCTTCTCTTCGGAGTTCCGTTTAACTCCTCCCCCACCCTTCAGGACTCCCTGCCCCAACCCCTCGACACAGAGCCGTGCACGAGCGCTAATGCTGCTTACGGCTTACTTCAACGGCAACCATTGCGTCACTTTTCAGGCCATTCAACTCCCTCAGCTGTCGCCATCGCTGAAAAGCGAATCCAATATTTATTCTCGTTTTTCCTCGAGCATTCTCCAACTTTTTTTTTGTTGCTGCCTTTTCATTTTCTGTCTTTCCTTTTCTTGCCTTTTTAAAAGGATGAACCGGGGCAAGTAACGGTGGCAGTGGTAACTTCTGTTTTTTTTCTTCCATCGCGTTAACGTTGTAGGCTCACTAGGTCTAGTCCACTGTCATGAACTACTATGATAACAACGCTTTCTTTGCCCTCCGTGAACGCGCTCAGGCCGGCTCAGGCTCGTACACAGAGGGGAGAGAACGCGCAGGCTTGTGATTGGTTCTTTAGATTCGGGTACAATGTCTCCGATTGGTAAGCATTTTAACAGGTAGATACAGAATTCGTTTTTTTTTCGCTTCTTTTTCATTGCCCATAAGTTATTTATTGCTGTCAGGATGTATAAACCAATTTCAACAACATATTAAAAAGTGCATATCACTGAAAATCGTACAATATGCCTTTAAAGAGCCATCTATCCAGGCGGACCGTATGGATGCTTCAGGCCAAATAGTCAAAAAGTCAAATTAGACCCAAGTACCGAGTTATAGAAATGTTTGGTAAACGCGTGATCGTTCAGGTTTGACAATACAACCCCCCTGACTTGAATTCGCTTCGGTCACAAGACTGGAAGAATCCCGTGAATGACATAGTGGCGTCCTTTATCCTCTGGCTCCGCCCCTGCGTGCATGCGTAGCACGTCGACGAGTCCAGGAAGCTTGCCTGTCAGGTCAGGATCGCAGTTTCTTCTTCCTTCCACAGCAATATTCATCAGCACGTATTCACAACACTCAACTGAGTAGCAACAGTACCTCAAACAAGTGAGACAAACATGGAGAATGGCAAGTTGGACCAAGATATCAAAACCTGGCTGGAATATGACAAGGTAGGTGGAATGACAACATGTTCCCATGAGTTTCTTTTAGTTTCTTTTAGGCAGTGTATTCGCAGATAGTGCAGGGATAGTTGCGTGACTCTTCACGCTGTAGAGTTCGTATTATTATCATCTATAATAATACCTTGCATTTACATTACGTGAATATAGGCGACGCGTACTGTACAGGGTTACATCATTACAATGCGATATCTGGCAGACATTGTACTTCAATGTAGGCTTGTAATCATATAATTAAATATAATTCTAAATGTATTTAATTGTATCTGCTTATATACAATTATATACAATAAAACAGACAATGGATGCATGCAGTGGCGGTTCTACAGTAGACACATTTTACTAGGGGGGCCAGTGTTTAACCAGAGGTGCACAAATAAAATGGCAATAATGATACTTCAAGATTATAATCTTTGTTTTAATTTAAAATCATCCAACATTTAATCTGTACAAGAGTTTATTACTTCACCAGTCTGTATTTGTCTGTCAAACTATTTTAAATTGAATTTTTTTTTGTACAAGCGTGCAAGAGAGGTAGGGCCATAACAAATGAAAAAAATTAAAAATACAGTGCAGGGTACAAATAAAGTTTTTCAATTTGGGAAAAAATCCAGGGTTCAACAAAGTGCAAAACAATGTGCCATTTCCTATTTATTTTAACAGTTTCAGTGTGGAGAAACTGTGTTCTTCCATTTTAGAAAAACTCCCTGTTCTACAGTTCTTTCGTCATTTAATGATAGCTGCTAGAAAAAGTAAAAAACGTAGGGGCATGCATTACATTTTGTTGCATAACCATCCCTCCCTACTTAACATGGGCAGATAGCCTACTACTCTTTACTCATATGTATTTGTTATCCCAATGTAACAGCCATAACATATGAAAATACGTGGTTAACATCACAACATTGTGTAGCCTAGACCTAGCAAGGACACTGACATTTGGATACTCGCTTCTGCTTCGATGAGTTTGCTTAAATATGATTAACTTTCTAAATATATCGAGACCAGACATTTACAAACTTAATTTCATTATCAGTGTGAGGAACTACAGTAGCATGGTTATGTGCAACAATAACAAGTCACTTACTTCCGTAAAATCAGTAAAATCGTAATTGTTTTATTTGGTCATCACGGGGGGGCCACAGGGGGTGCCAGGGACATGTCTACTGGGGCACGGGCCCCCGTAGGCCCCGGTGTAGAACCGCCATTGGATGCATGTTCATGAGCCTTATAAGCAAAATAACGTGCTTCTTGTATACAATGAATGGACATGAAAAGATTGATGCAGCATGCTTCCAGGCATCTGACCACCCTCACAGGGTCATTCATTGCGTTAAGAGGACAAGGGATGTCCCCAATTACAACCAACCGTCATGGGAGCCCCTTAGGTGGTCTCAGGTCAAACCCGTTGATTGTGTCATGTGCTTTGGTGACAGAACCCTAAGACAGCAGCCCTGGTGAAGGCCCTGGTGCAGGAGGGAGCGCTGGAGCAGCTGCGGAGATGCTTCTCCTCGAGGATGGTGTTTGGCACCGCGGGCCTGAGGGCCGCCATGGGGCCTGGGGTCTCCTGCATGAACGACCTCACCATCATCCAGACCACACAGGTACACACACACACACTCGCTCACACACGCATACACACACATCTCCAAGAAACAGTCAAAAGAAACACTCACACACCAAGGCATTAACAAGCAACATCAAGCATAGCATTCAACTTACCAAATAAGCATAGATCCTTACCTTATTTCCCCCTTTCTTTCTGTCTCACTTGTCTGTTTCATTTTTTTTACATATTTCTTTGCCAAGGTGGCAAAAATAAACGGAATTGAAAATGAAATAAATACATGAATACATGAAAATCGAATACATGATAATCTCTCTAAATTGATTTAATATGTATAAATATAAAACAATATCCTACCTAAACGGATTCACCTCCCAGGGCTTCTGCGGCTACCTGGAGCAGTGCTTCCCTGACCTGAAGGAGCGGGGCGTAGTGATCGGGTATGACGCCCGCGCCCACCCGGCCAGCGGGGGCAGCAGTAAGCGCTTTGCCAGCCTGGCTGCAGCCGCCTTCACCAGCCGGGGGGTTCCTGTGCACCTCTTCTCTGACATCACACCGACCCCCTTCGTGGTGAGTCATGGCAATGCATGCCACGCAAACGCATCAGCCGACCCTGACACGCGTCAGCGCCGTGGCTTTACTGGGCTCCCGTGGACGAGGCAGGGCAAAGGTTGATCATGTTGAAACCGGTTTAGTGCAGTCGGTCGTTTGTCGCAGTCGGAGCAGGGGTTCCATGCCTCTGTCTCAGAGCTCTCCTCGGGG
Source organism: Gadus macrocephalus (assembly GCF_031168955.1). Taxonomy (NCBI): domain Eukaryota; kingdom Metazoa; phylum Chordata; class Actinopteri; order Gadiformes; family Gadidae; genus Gadus; species Gadus macrocephalus. Next base: position 8,707,849 of record NC_082384.1, read on the forward strand.
GATGGGTGGGGGTGCTGGTGTAACGGCAGTTGTGCAGCTCCACCCAACCCCAGAATGGGTTTGGTTGGACTCGGGCCATGGTTGGCTTCTTAAACTAGCTACCAAGTACCAACCACACACTTTCCACAATTAAATATAAACGTTCCATATCATAAATGACTATATATCGTTATTTCCCTTTGTTCATTCAGGCTGATAACATGCTGATTATGGTCAAGAATGTGATAGAGCAGAAGCAAAAGATGAGGCATGTCATATCATATAGAACAGGGAGAGCAGGTAGTTTAAAGGTTGGCATGGCGATAGGGTCAAACTACATCCAAAAAACATGTACTTCTTCAGTGTAAATATTGTGTAATACACTCTACGCACAGAGACCTATTGATTCCAATGCACAAATTATATTATTTTATTTTATTTAAAGTGTGCAAAGTGACATAGTATCTCTTAATTATATCATTGCCTATGCAAAATATATTCTAAACAGACAGACACTCAATAGTGTCCATGAAAAATGTAAAAAATATTTAACTAAAGTCAGTAATTTCATGCTCTCCATCTACAGGCAATTCACTTTTCACATAGGTTCCTATATGTTTGTCATTTTCTACCAATGGCATATTGCATGTACTGGTAAGATAAAATATGTAGGATAACGTTCTCATCTGCTGCCCAGCCCTTTGCAGTGTCCCACCTAGGTCTGTGTGCTGGAGTCATGGTGACCGCCTCACACAACCCTAAAGAAGATAACGGCTACAAGGTCAGATCAGAAGTCGCACTAACCAATCCTCCAGTAGCTACAAATAGAAAATGTCCCTCCTTTAAACCATTTTTATCCTTTCTCCTCCCCCCCCCTGATGCACCCCACAGGTGTACTGGGACAATGGTGCCCAGATAGTGCCCCCCCATGACAAGGGCATTGCCCAGGCCATAGAGGAGAACCTGGAGCCCTGGCCCCAGGCCTGGGACACGGAGAAGGCCCTCAGCAGCCCCCTGCTGAAGGACCCTTACCAGGACGTCCACGAGCAGTATTTCAAGGCCATCCAGCAGCACTGCCACCACAGGTACGACTGCAGCCCGACAACCCTGCTGAACCCTGGTTCAGAATCTCAGCAGCTTTTATTACCCAATTTATACAGCTGTAGGGATATTAAACTTGTGGTGGGTACGTTTAAAGAGCTTGATTTGAGTGACGAGTAGTTAGGAGGTACAACGGATGTTTCGGTTTCAGACATTTATTGCCGCTGTACACACATGAAGGGCAATAGGACATAAGGCTTGACTGGTTTTCTATAAAGGATTTAAAGATGTAAATAATATAAATAATATACATTTATTAAACTAAATGTAGGTACCTAAACAACGAATATTAGTACTCTAACCAAGGGGGTGAGGCGTGGGCTGACAGGGATTATACTAATTTATTAAAACCAATACTAATTTATACTAATATATATTATCCCGGGAGTACTGCATAACAGAAACATAACAATTATATAACATAATATAGAGTCCTGTGGCTAATTATATAGCTGACGTGCTGGCTGTAGGCTGGCGGTTGTGGCAATAACAATGTCCAACATCGTCCTTTTCCTTTGGGGTATTTATTCCAAACGCATTGCAAACATCAGGTCCATCAGTTGGACATTGTTATTGGCACAACGGCCAGCCTACAGCGAGCGCGTCAGCTAAATAATTAGATACAGCACTCTTACAGCTACAGTTAACACCAATTATATCTGTAGCCCCAAGGCAAACAGGCAAGTCGAGCTTCTACCACATTATACATGCATATACTCAAGCACATCCAATATACAAATACCCATTCAAGGACCAACAGCATGTGAAGAAAGTAGTAAACAGACTTTAACTTGTACAACCATAGGTGTGTATCTGAATCACAGGGACAGAGGGCCCTCACATGTGGACTGTTATGCTCCCAGACAGAACAAAGGACCTGGGCGGGTTAGAGCATCCCCTTAACTAGGAGGTAGTGAGGTCAGGTGAGACTGGGCCAAACCACGGAGGTATGCGGAGAGTGGCTGAATTAGTATGGTTTTATTCTGCACTAACCTACACCACCTTTTAATGTGTACAGTATAAAAAGTGAATTAAAGTGCATGTGTGCCACTAGCAATGGTTCACATAAGACAGAGTCCGGGGGGGTCTGGTGGAAAGAGTCTGACTGCTTTTGACCAACAGGTGACTGGTTAGAGTGGAAATGTGTAAGATTGACCCCCTCTCAGTCAGTAGGCGGTGTAGATTCAGAATTAAAAAACAGTGTTTTGTCCGCCTTAACTAGCTGAGCAATTGTGTGACGCGCGGACTAGCATAGTTCAGCCGGCTGGATGGCGTTCCTTTGAGGGATTTTGAGATTGACGATAGTACCATTACTGTATACAAGGAGAGGTACAGGGTTACCCGCATTTTTATTTGTAGAATATATCGCAGTTATTTCATTCTTGGCGTTATTTAAACCCCTATCGATCAGCATTGACTACAGATCTTTCCGAGTCATTTTAAGGTGTGAGCCTGTTAAAAATGCTAAGAGACTTTAACCCCCAATGGCTCTGATTAGTTTTGCGCGAATGGACTCATTATGTGCCAACCATTGTGAGAAAATGTGATTGTAATGATAGTTGCATGAGCCCAAAACCTATTTTATTTATAAACATTTTATACTTGCACTCTTCTGCTCACAGAGACATCAACAAGAGTTCAGAGGTGAAAATCGTGCACACGTCTGTGCATGGTGTCGGCCACACGTTCGTCCAGGCAGCGTTTAAGGCCTTTGACCTTCGACCTCCCTTTGCCGTAGAGGAGCAGAAGGACCCTGACCCTGAGTTCCCCACCGTCAAGTACCCAAACCCAGAGGAGGGGAAAGGGGTCCTGGTACAGACGCACACACACACTTACGCACATAATCTCTCTCACACACACACACACACATACATAATCACTTCAACACACACATATAATCCCTCCCACAAACACACACACATAATCACTCACACCATCTTATCACTCAAAATCAATAATTGCTGCAAATCAGAAATACACAATCCCACATGGCTGCAACACACACACATATGGTGGTACACAGTTGTGGTAGGGTGGTATGAAATGTGCTCTGTTCGTTTGCAGACTCTGTCGTTCGCCCTGGCTGATAGAGAGGGAGCCAGCGTGGTGCTGGCCAACGACCCAGACGCTGACCGCTTGGCCATCGCTGAGAAACAGAAGAGGTGCGTTTATTTGTGCATCTGGTGTGTAATGTGTGGACCTGCCTTTAAGAAGTGTGTGCTCTACTGTGGTTTAAGGCAGATGCACCTGCCACACTCACAAGTTGTTTGGCAAGATGTGAGTGTGTCTGTGATTGGTCGAACACAAGCACCAAACTGCTCTTTCAGTTTCATCATTTAAATAGGCTAATCCTCTTTTCAACTCCATTATGAACCTTTAATGAAACCCATGACCTGTAACAAACACACAGCTCCGATCACGTCATCGTCACTGAAGTTGTGTCGCGCCGCACGCAGCCTTGAACGCAAAGTTAGCATATTGTTGAAGGGCTCCGATGCCTTCTCCCTCCGACCGCCTGCTCTCCCTCCCCTGTGCAGCGGTCAGTGGCGGGTGTTCACCGGCAACGAGCTGGGGGCCCTGCTCGGTTGGTGGATGTTCCGCTGCTGGAAGAAGCTGAACCCAGAGCCGGCGGCGGTGAAGAGCGTCTACATGCTGGCCAGCACCGTCTCCTCCAAGATATTAAGAGCCATCGCACTCAAGGAAGGCTTCCACTTTGAGGTAACATCGATTCATCCGAAACAGATGAACACCTCATACCGTTTATAGGGAATATGTTAATTCAATATGTTTTTTTCTTTGGTTGATTATCAGAGTTGCATGTTGTGGGATAGTCATTCTGTCTTTGTATTTGGTATTTAGAAAACGTAAATTCATTCATTTTTCTGCATATTCTTAACAAACTGTTAAAGCAGGCATAGATGAAAATGACGTGTCATGTTACCACTGAATGTCTGGTCATGGTTCTGGTATAATTTCCTGTGTGGACAGGAAACTCTGACAGGATTCAAATGGATGGGGAACAGGGCCAAAGAGCTGCTGAAAAATGGAAAATCTGTCCTGTTTGCCTTTGAGGAGGCCATAGGTACACACACACACACACACACACACACACACACACACACACACACACACACACACACACACACACACACACAAAAGCTCTTTCAATAATTGTTCCCATCAATAATTGAATTAAGAATACCATGAAAACCTTCTAAGAATCCCCAGCTCTCAAAACTCTGACCATGACACATCAAATAATTACCTCACTCCTTCCTATACCTGCTATAGCACTATATTTGGTAAATAAGAAAGGTTGAGTTTTGGGCGGGAACAAAACGTATGGTTTATGTTAAACCCTATCATTGTAAAATCATTTACACAGTACCAAATAAAACTTGTCATGCGCCAAGTAGTTGAGATCTGCCGCAAAAGATTACAACTGAGTCCTGACACCATGCGATCGATCCTTGCCTGCCATGTTCATAGAGTTCTGTCCTTGACAAAGCATCTGCGGCTAAAAATGTCCCACCTTTGAAGAACTCCCCTCAAAGAGCCTGTGAGCCTCTGAGTGGATGTCTTTTGCCTCCCTCAGGAAGGAGCTAGCTGGGCTGCTCAAAACACACTCGCTTGTAACATATTCGCCTTGATCAATCTAGTAGATGTGTGTAAATATTGACCCAAAACTATGTGCGTGTGCGTGTGCGTGTGTGTGTGTGTGCAGGGTACATGTGCAGTCCATGGGTACTGGACAAGGATGGAGTGAGTGCTGCAGCCATTGCAGGGGAGATGACTTCCTACCTGGCAGCCAAAGATATCAGCCTCTCCCAGCAACTCACCAGCATCTACGAAGAGTAAGACACACACACACACACACACACACACACACACACACACACACACACACACACACACACACACACACACACACACACACACACACACACACACACACACACACACACACACACACACACTTAAAATACTTCTTATGTATTGTATTGTACTGTAATTATGTATATGTATTTATGTATGCACACAACCTTTATACAACCATTTACATTTTTGGTTACAAGAACAAACAATGAAAAGTATAAAATAAAAGCCTTCACATAATGCAGAGTAGCAATAAGAAAAGAGTAAGAGATTTTCTTTGTCCAAGTGGTTATAATATTAAAGTACATAATACCAGAGGTACTTACAGTACATTAAGTATTTTGAGGTTTTGATATCCATCGTCAACCCCCCCCCCCCCCCCCCCCCTCTGTTCCCCAGGTACGGCTACCACATCACCAAAAACTCCTACTTCATCTGCCACGACCAGGAGGTCATCCGCAGCCTCTTCCAGCGCTTGAGGAACCACGGCGGCCAGAAGGACTCGTACCCCAGCGAGTGCGGCGGCTTCTCGGTCACCTCGGTGCGCGACCTGACCACCGGCCACGACAGCAGTCAGCCCGACGACAAGGCGGTGAGGAGGGGATGCGCCATGAGGGGATCCACACAACGCCTCATACGTTTAGAGATTTGGATCAGTGAGCCATTGCTTCGCAGTTGCACATATATCGTTCACTTGTCTCTCTTTTAGATTCATTATGAAATCAATATGTTCATACTTACATTGATACTAGCTCATTTAAGATATTTGGCAGTGTTATTTTTGACACGTTACATTTAAGTTTTAGGGAATTTAGCTGACGCTTTTTATCCAAAGCGCCTTACAACGGCTCATAGACACATTCTCACACCGACGGCGGAGTCAACCATGCAAGCGACAGCCGGCTCGTCGGGAGCAGTTAGGGTTAGGCGCCTGCTCAGGGACACCTCGACGGTTATACAATAAACAAGGAAATCAGAATAAAACAAATCTTCAACCAATCAATCGACACTCTTGGGAGACCCTTGGCTAGAACGCATAGTCAAAGAGGTCAATGGCAGAAGGGTCCAGTCCTCAGAACTACATTGACAGACCAGAGGCCAGCTCAATGACACTACCATGCGTGTCTCCATGAACCCACCAGGTGCTCCCCACCTCCAGCTCCAGCCAGATGATCACCTTCTCCTTCTCCAACGGAGGCGTGGCCACCCTAAGGACCAGTGGCACGGAGCCCAAGATCAAGTACTACACGGAGCTCTGTGCTGCCCCCGGCAACAGGTGAGGAGGAAGGAGGCTGCTTTCCAAGTAGCTCACACTCAATGGGTTTACAGCTAGATCGGAATAAGCCTTATACCGATTTTGCTACTAGAACGGACCGTGTCAATTATCTGAACGTGCATGGCATTTAAGAGATCGGATAATGGCCGGAGCATGTCTGAATCCGCTACCATAGGTGTCGCTGTAGCCCTTTCAACAAGTGGTGATAGAGCCACTTCCGGTTGACCTCTACGTCCCAGCAACAACCAACACAGGCGGCGTTCGAGAACGATGTTTTCAGTAGACAGCGGTCAGTTCACTTCGGGTCCGTGTCTTTCCGTTGTTCCGACCTCTCGGCCGTTTGCGGACTCCTCCGGCGGCGGCGGAGCAGCGGGAGGAGTCCAGTCGGAGGAGTCCGCATACGGCCGAGAGGACGGAACAACGGAATGACACGGACCCGAAGTGGACTGACAGCTGTCCCGCACACGGCCACAATCCCTTTCTCCTCCATGTGGCGTTTCAATCTGGACTTCACTGAGTCAAAGCCAAAGTTCCTTCCCCCCCCCAATTCCTTCTCCACCATGGTGATCGCTCCCAGTTCAATGCCCCTTCACCGTCCAAGCTGTCTGTAGAACAAATGTGTCTCTCGTCTCCCTTTATAGTCTCACCCATGGTGTTTTCTTGGTATTTAACTATGGCAATAATGACCTCACAGTAGTTTCAGATTTGCACGTAACTTTTGAAGTCGAAGTCTTTTCCCCAACAGAAATGCCTGAAATGGCTGTGTATTTTTGAAATTCTCTGTGTGTTCACCCTGGGAGCTACATGCAGATCCCTTGTAGTGAAGCATTGTCTCAGAAGGACATGGGATAGGCTAGGAATCCTTCCTAAAAACGACTTATCCCAATAGATGACTATTTGACTCTTGCTGTCTCTCTCCCCCTCCGCTCAGTGACGTGGAGCAGCTGCAGAAGGAGCTGGACAACCTGGTGGACGCCCTGGTTGAACACTTCTTTGAGCCGGAGAAGAACAAGTTGCAGCCAAAGCCAGAGTAGCACTATAGCTGCATACATACAATAAATAGCAGACCAATAACAGCCTAGACCGATATTTTGAGCCATGTCTGAGCAACGGATTCTATGTATTATTTTAACATATTTGGCTTTTGGTGAATGATGTATTTTTCAGCTTTGAATCGGAAGAAGCGTACTCGCAGAATTCCCTGGGTTAATGAGTAGGCCTACACTCTTGGTAATGGCAACATTCATTCTCCAAGGTCAACCCATTCTGAGCACAACATTCCAGTGATGGTTAGTGTTTGGATTTTGTGATGGGATATATAAACCAAAGCCCCTGCAAATACTCTTGCTTTTCCAGTTTTCCAGGGAAATATATCAGCTGTATTCAGTTTGAGATGTGTTTTTTTTTACTTTGTGATACAACTGAAAACAACATTACATTCTTGGGTAGCTAATAAATATAAATATAGATATAGATATTTAAAATAAGTTAATTAAAACATAGTAGCCTTTATTATGAATGACACGTATTGGATAAGAGTGATATATGTGATGTGAATGGGTTCTGCAGTCATTCGAGGAATCATGTCTTTGTCAGCTTAAAGGCTTTCCTGTCTAATATACGATCAGCATTGTTTGTCAAATGCATATGCTAAATCTCAATTAATACTGATATTTTTTACTTACCCCCATTAAATGTGCTCAAACAACAAGTAGCCTACTGTACTGTATACTTGGATTTTTGTCACAAGTCTCAAAGTGCTAGACTGTCTACGGGATAGAAGGAGGAAGAAAACTCGCGATAGACTAGTTATTAGTTCTCATCTCGCTGCTGCACCCATGTGGAGGAGGGTGTGATGTGGGCAGAACCAGGTCCAGGGCAGCACCTTCACTACGCACTCCATCAAGGGGAGGCACTGGGAGAGGAAGCACGTAGTACAGCAGCAGCGGTCCACTTTGGTCTATTGCATATCTCCTATATTTAGCTCCTACCAAAGAACGGACTGGACTCGGAGAGTGTCGCTGTCTCGAGTTCGGCTCCAGCCGCGTGAAAACATTGACGACGCGCTGCAGTGTGGCCACGCTTTAATGTCAGGGGACTGTTCCTGGAGGAGTCCTGGGAACTAGCGGCTATCCTCCTCCCAAAAAGGCTGCAGGGGACAAATAGGCTAGAAGAAGAGGTGCCCTTGGCTGTGAGTAGAAAGGTATAACTCACGCATGCAGGAGTCGCTTAATCGTTACACGTCTAACTCACTTTATTGTTTGGATGTCATATTGTGAGTACAACTACGGTAGTACTTGTTTTTTGTTTATGTAGAACAAGCACTACCATAAATTGGCATTTGTTTCATTCAGTGATAAAAATGTGAAGTTATGCCCTTTTCATAGGCTCATTTGTGTTGTGCATGCTATTGATATTTAATCAAATGATTGGAGCATTAAAATGCTGTAGGATCGTAACAACTGCACAGCTACTATCGATTCTTGTTTTTATGAGTAACTTGACAATTTAGAACCACTTTTTTTTTTGTAAATATGTGTAGGTCTTTGTGTGGGGCGAAACTAAAGCACACTTTTATACAAGTGGACAGATTGATTAAGTTTGCTAAGTTTCGAACTGCGTTAAGTCATGTTTTTCTGTACAGCCAGTTGTTGTTTACCGAATGTCTCCTTGCGCTGCCCTTCAAATGCCCATACTGTGGCTGCTTTATTGAACGCATAGCTCTGCTGGTGCATGCACCTTTGGCATAATGATCCTAGAATGCCTGAACCCCCTTCACTGTGTGCTTCAATGTAATTTAATATAAAGAGGATCACGTGATCCTAGAACTACGACTGCAACCCTCAAATGGATGTAACTCTTAACAGCTTTCAAAACTATCGACCACTAAATAATGTGTCTGTGTCGTCATGGCAGGTGATTTCTCCCCAACAAGCCCCGTCGTCTGCAGCCTCAAACGGCATGGAGGGTATCTGCTTCGAGGTGAAGCCGACAAGGGATGAAGCCCTGGTTCCACACTGCGTCCAGAAGCCTCCCTCCAAGCGCCGCTCGCTGCCCTCCATCGCGCCTCCCACGGTGGTCACCTCACGCCTGGACAAAGGGCGAAGGTCTTATCCCAGGGCTCGGGGGGAAACGAAGGAGGTCCCGGCGGAGAAGGAGGAGGAGCAGGAGATGCGCTACAGGCTTGCCTTGGTCGGTTCTTTGCCGGTGCATCCTCTGACCACCATGGCCATGCTGCCCTGGGTTGTGGCCCAGATCGTGCGGCCCGGACCCGGGGAGCGGGAGTGGGGCCGCGAGGGTCCGCACGTAGGTGGACATCAGAACCCCCCGAAACGCAATCAGTCCGTCTTTCTGACCGTGTCTGCGTCGCGGGTGCAGTGCGTGTCGGCCTGGGCCGAGGGGGCGGCGTGGGACCCTCTCTCCCACACGGTGCTGTTTGAGTGTCTCCCTCACAGGGTGACCAAGCTGATCTACAACAGCCAGGAGCCCAGCAGCTTTGGCTGTCTGATCCGGGATGGCCAGCACTGTGCCTGCTATGTCTTCCAATGCCACGACAGCACCAGGGTACCTACCCCGTTGTGTGTGTGTGTGTGTGTGTGTGTGTGTGTGTGTGTGTGTGTGTGTGTGTGTGTGTGTGTGTGTGTGTGTGTGTGTGTGTGTGTGTGTGTGTGTGTGTGTGTGTGTGTGTGTGTGTGTGTGCGCATTACTGATGTTTTAGTAATTAACTGCGGTAAGTAAGTGCAGAGAAACCGCAGCAGCCCCGTTTCCTTGTACTTGTTTACTGGGCAGTCCTAGCCTCTCTGATAGGCTGCCCTTGACTTATGATCCAAAGGCCACGTATGTATATATGTCTTTGATGAGAATCGTCAGTTCTAAAAAGGTACAGGCTTTCTGTACAAAGGGCGATACTCGTATTGCATACTAGCTTGAGGAAGGAAGGAGGTCAGCCAGGCATCTACCTCTTGGAAGTTGACAACAAAAAGCTGTGTGTGTGTGTGTGTGTGTGTGTGTGTGTGTGTGTGTGTGTGTGTGTGTGTGTGTGTGTGTGTGTGTGTGTGTGTGTGTGTGTGTGTGTGTGTGTGTGTGTGTGTGTGTGTGTGTGTGTGTACTCTAGTCTGCATGCTTGTTTGTGTGTGACCGCAACAGTATTTATTGTGGTCCACAGCAAAGAGAAATTCGACACTGTGACCTGGTGCCACACTGTGACTCCTAGCACCATGCTGCGAGACACAGGCACACACACTTGTCTCTGAGCATTACGCTGCTAGCCTTTTATATCTTTCCCCTCTACCCTACATGGAATGCTCTACCAACTGGCTAAGCTGCAGCTGGTGCCCAAAGTCAGGCCAACAATATTTGGGAGCCTTTTTTTAATTGCTCCCCATGTCAGACATACTCAGGATGCTCACCTGACAGCCACAATTGGAGGCCCAATTATGGTTAGTATAAACGAACAAACGACTGAGAGGAAGTCTTCTTAGCACTATCTGCCAGGAGGACCTTGATGTTGAATAATTTGGCCTTATTTGTCAGCTGTTAAGTCAATTGAATGGCAGCAAAGCCATTCGAAATGTTAGCAGGTATTTCTTGTAAATCAAACTGAGTACACACCACAGTGTACAGTTTTCTAGTCCGTGGGTATTTGTTTGTGTCTTTTGTAACTGAGCTGGTCAATTATAAACTTTAGCGGATGTCGATAAGATTACCTTGGAAACCACTTCCACTCTCTGTGTGTGTGTGTGTGTGTGTGTGTGTGTGTGTGTGTGTGTGTGTGTGTGTGTGTGTGTGTGTGTGTGTGTGTGTGTGTGTGTGTGTGTGTGTGTGTGTGTGTGTGTGTGTGTGTGTGTCACTGAGTGAAGCATTTCTCTCCTGAAAGAATTTGGATGATGTGAAGCATAAGGCACACTGAGTATGCCATAACTTGGTGTTGTCATTAGGCCTTGGATGCCTTGGTGTTTACCCTGATATTTCCATTGGACCGAGAACTTGACCTTATTAGTGGCCAATCTTAAATTTCTATACAGCGATAAAAATCTAGTCTAACCAAACAAAATCACTAGCTTATTGCTACACAGACTACATGAGCAAAACAAACATAATTGTATAATTTAGCTAATTTTAGATAATTTCAATAAAAATGTATAATGTAATGTTTCTCTTATCTTGAATTTGAGCTTACCGGTTACAGTAGAGCAAGATAATTCTGACTTCATCGACCACAAATAGTAAGACCATGCCCTTGTCACAATACGTTTCTATACCCACCACCAGGTGTCGCCTTGGATCTGTCAATAATTGTCAGTATGTTATGTTTTTGGTATTGTCAGTGCGTTAATTACATTTGTAAGTGGTTTTAGAAAATCGTTGCCGAAATCTGTAAACAATACTCAGTATTGCTTCAGATGTTGGGTGGGATAGTATTGCCGGTTATCTCTATCAAAGCAATCCCTCCCACTCGGGTACGCCTAATGGAAGGCGCCTCCTAGTAGCTGGGTCAGCAGAGGAGCGTCCTGTGGGTACTAGTCAGCTTCCAGTCGGTCATGCCACAGACAGCCCCGGGAAACACCGCTTACAATATGTCAGATACATGTCTAGCTTGCGTACACTTTAAACTATTTAGCGGTGGTCTGGACAGGTCCGGGTCTGGAACTGTTTAGCCCCTATCCCATTGTAACTTCGGCGGACTTGACAACTGGCGCTTTAGGAAGTGGAATCCACTTCCCACTGGTTTGAAAGTTGCACGCCACTTCGAGAAGCGCCCATAACGCTCCGGGAAGCTTTATGGCGGATGGAATGAGGGCAAGACTACAGAGATTCAGTCTATTCACTACCAAGCCTGTGCAAAAAGATGTAAGTGGGGCTATGTATTTCGACATGGGGATTTGGTTCCTTAATACAGCAGCCAGGGCAGGAGGTTAATGCTAGATAACGGTTAGCAAGAGCGAAGTGAACCGAACGTGTAGTCTTACCGTGAAATCTCAACAAGTGTCACTTCTTACTCTGGCTTAATTTAACTGCGTTAACGACACTCTTTGTTTCTTCACCTAAAACCTTGTGATTGACATTGGCTTTATTTGTATGGGGACGCATACATGGGGAACTTCACGTTTAGGTTAAATACGTTGTAAGTACCTGATTACTACGTGATGTAGAAAGGATTGCAACCAAGACGCTCCATGTGTGGACTCTTGTCTGAAATGGAAACGTATCTTGAACTGAGCGAATCGATCAGTTCATGTTCTGCCAGTTGTCCGGCTATGAGCACATACATTCAGACCGGTCCCACCGGTCAGTGATTGGCAAAACCTAGAAGTAAGCAATAAAACGTGTCCATCTGATTATAATTCATACCCTTGGTTTAGGTCAATGCCTGTTCTAAAGCGTATGGGTTCACTCCACAGCATCCACTGTGTGGTCAATGTTTTCATAGTTGGAATTAAGCTTACCTCTTCTACCCCTTCAATTTCACCACGTTTACTTGATGTCTTGATTTTCAATTAGGTGTTTTTCGGATTTTGTCCAACACAAGGTTTAGGGTTTTTAAGATGACAAGCATTCTGTTTTACCTAAGCTGGGTAACACTTTACAATAAGGTATGCAAAAACATGGGTAGTTACTGAGGAATAACGACTGATGAACGACCAGGGCCCTAACTGGGGACCTAATGGGGCCCTAAGTGACAGTTATTCAGTAACTACTGAGGAGTTACTGGTAAACAGACTAGGGGACTACTTTATTCGTTATTGATTAACGAATGATGAACGACCAGGGCCCTAACTGGGGTCCTTAGTGACAGTTATTCTGTAACTACTGAGGAGTTACTGGTAAACAGACTAGGGGACTACTGTATTCGTTACAGAGTAACAAATGATAAATGAATGGGGCCCTAACTGGGGCCCTAACTAGGCCCCTAAGTGACAGTTATTCATTAACTACTGAGGAGACTATTAAACAGACTAGGGGATACTGTATTCCTTAATCATTCTGTGAATTAGCAAACTGACCAATTTATTATGAAAGCAACTGAATTTTCCTGGGATTAACAGGAAACAGACGGGTTGATTGTCATATTTTAATGTTACAAGTGGTTGCATTAGTAATGTTAAAATCTTAAAAGCAATTGTCCACCACTGCAGGGCATGCTTTATCCTGCCGCCCTTGGTTTAAAGCGCTGTCGAGGGCTAGCTTGGGTCCGACACTCGATCGACTGGTAGAGCTGGATCGGACTGATGATCAGTTGTTACTCATTCACGAATCATTCGTTCACCAGTAGTGAAGCTTTTTTAATCATTCGTTCACCAGTAGTGAAGCTTTTTGTGTACCTTCATGTAAAGTCATGCATCATTCTGAGTTTTTACTCTTTTATGAACCATTCGTTCACCAGTAGTTGAGCTTTTTGAATCATTCGTTTACCAGTATTGAAGCTTTTTGATTCATTCGTTTACCAGTAGTGAAGCTTTTTGAATCATTCGTTCACCAGTATTTAAGCTTATTGAACCACAATACAGTATCCCCTAGTCTGTTTACCAGTAACTCATCAGTAGTTACTGAATGACTGTCACTTAGGGCCCCGTTAGGGCCCCAGTTAGGGCCCTGGTCATTCATCATTCGTTCCTCAGTAACTACCCACGTTTTTGCGTACCTTATTGTTACCATAAGCTGTAGCAAGTGTACTGTATGTATGATAGGGGACTGTGTTTCTGTGACTCATCGCAGTGTCACCACCATTGTGCTGGTGAGAAGTCCAACGGTAGAAAGGGAGGTGGGGTTTGTGTGTTACTCATGTAATAGTGTTTGGTATTCTTCCTAGTCTACTTGAGTTCTCTCCTTCCTGTCATGGCACATGGATAATCATCACACATGCAATGTGTTCAGGCCAAACAATGTTTAATTTCTGTATTGAGGGTCCGCAATTAAACTTGCATGTTGGGGTTTTTAACCCTTTTAACGGTTTGTTTGGATAGAGTTGCTGATGTTTGTGTTATCCAGGTTGATGCATGAGTTTAGTTGTTTGTTTTTAATCATGTATCTTAATAGACTTTGTCGTCGTCGTTGTTGTTGTTGTTGTTTTTATGTCTGGAGTGGTTAATGACCTTGAAGCTGGCCTACTTTTCAACCATGACATTTCAGCATGCAGTGCTGGTTCTTGTTATTCCCTCTCACGTTGCCCACCCGTTTATTTTCCTTCTTTATAACATGCCCTCTCACCTCTGTTCATCTCCCAGTCAGGCTGTGCTAAAAACAGGCCAGTTACTGTACAAGGCTATACTATGTAAACTTACTATACTAAATCAGTCCAATTATCCTGACTACCCCAGCCCGTTTTATTTTTCCTTTTCTTTCTGTCAGCTATAAACGTATTTGTATTCATTTTGAAGAGCTTCACTTCTAATCGTATCTGTTCAAAGTTATAAATAATTATAAATAATTATAAATAATAATTCAAATAAAATAAATAAATTCTCCTGTGGTGGCCAGTGGCCCACCTCTGTGATTTCCAGTATTTTGTCCTGAACATCCCCCTCTTATCTTGTTTGGTATGGCTGAGCCCTGCAACAAGTCGCCTCATTGTATCCCCAAGCTCACATTTCAGAGAGCCCGTCACCTCCCTGCCTTCTCTTTGTGCCGTTAAATGGTCCGCGTCTCATGGTATGACGTCGGTGTCTTCGACTTTTGGTGGCTGCTAAACCTTTCTGCCACCCTGTGAGGGGAGTCATAATAGGACTGCACCCTGCTGGACAATTCCCATGCTCCCCAAACACTCCCTTATCCTCTCATTAGATTTAAGACATTCCTGTTCCCCTGGGCCTTTCTCAGGTCAGGCCAGTCCTGGTGGTAAGTCTCCTGAGCAGGCGGGACCTTGATCCTGGGCTCGGCTCCACTGGGCCACATGACCATGGGAAGTCCAGAATTGGGACTTTCAGCTGACTTCTGGTTGTTTATGTAGTGGTTTTCCCCTACCCCCCCCCCACCCCACCCCCTGAGCTGTTGGATGTATCATTGGCTTCGCTAGCCTCCTTTGGAGCCCGGTCTGATGCCCCAGTGTGAACCATTAGCAGGGTCACATGGTTGGTTCAGTCATGGACTCTGCCGTTATTAATGTGCATTTAGGGAGGTGACTTTGACTGCATTGTCTCCCTGCTATATCAATTGGTACAAGTATGTCAATTGTTAATTTTTAATTAGCTTTTTATGAACAAATTCAAACAAATAGTCTCAGAAAACCATCTAAATGTTTTACTGCTTGCATATTATTTTGGAAATAATATACAGTGTTAACATACACGTACACAATGTTTGTTTCAGTTTCTGAGCAAAACAAAACTTTTTGAATCCTCATTAAAACAATATTTTAAACAATGTTGAATCAAAAACGAACCACAGTCCACTAGGGCTGCTTATCTATGTTAATTGAACTTTCCAAAAATGAGATGTATTCTTTTATGTTCTTTCAAGAGTTTTTTTTCCAAGATTAGGCCTTTATCAGCTGTTTAATAATGTTAATCATTCCACATAAGTAGCTGGCAGCTGCAGCATTCCTTACAGGCCGGTGTATGACAGTGGACCAAAGCAGTATGTATGCAGTGCAACCATCTACACGGCCCATTTAACGTGTGGCTTCTTCATAAAGCACTTCCACATGTTACCATGTATTCATTCCATCTAGGCAACGTTGTAAATGATCCAACAGCACTTTTGTCAGCTTCCCCTTTTCCAGAAATGTATCACAGCCTTTTTCCTCCAGAGTCCGTTGCTTTATTTGATTGTATTGAGCTCTGCTGAATCAGCATAATGATGTTGGTTGTGAAAGCCTGAAGGATTGTGCAGCGCTGATGGGATGTTAATAAGTAGGGCCCTGAGAAGCCTCTACTAATGGTCCTCCACACAGGCACAAACCTAGGAGGAGGCTGAGTTGTAGTTTGTTTTGCTGGGTGCGTTTCCAGGTAACGTTTTCCTTTGGTGTAACTTCCTCCTTTCCTTGAGAGGTGAGTGCAACAGAAGCCCCTTTTTAATACCTCCAGGCTGCCAGACAACATGCCCCCCCCCCCCCCCCCCCCCATTACAGGCCTCTGCGTAAGGCCACTGACTTCCTCTTTGAGGCCAACCTCATCTGAACATCGGTTGACTTGGAACAGGACAATGTATTCACTGTCTTTCAGTAAGTAGCTTACCGTTGGAGCAGTGAAGGTTTGCCAACGTTCAACGACTGCATTTTTTGAGATGGAGTCAAGCCTCCATTTCATCCTGGGAACAGAGAGCTACGGTGTTGTGTTCATGTGAATTTTGGGACCGGGTGTCATTAGGTTGAAGGTGTGTATGCTGCTGGATAGTGGGCAGGCTTTCCCCTGATGCTGGTGAAGTTTGTTACCCTCTCCCACCACCAGCTATAGTCTGTGTAGCCCACTGGACCATTGGAAAAGGTGGCCGATTCCTACAGTGGGCATATCTATCTTTGTGTGTTGTGTTTCTTCCTGCGTGCAATTCAAGGTCATTGCAACCCTGTTACACTGAGAACCGGTAAGTGGGCTGTGTAATGTTCTGTGTTGTGATGCCAATAACGGCACAAACACGCAGCCTTAGCCAGTGTTCGGTACGGTTGATTGTTATCCCGAGAGTTAAATGTCCAGAGACTGAAGCCAACCAGGTAGGAGGAAGTGCAAGAGGTAAACAAAACGATGTTCGTGTCAGAAGACAGAAGGCAGATGGGGCCTGCTGTACACATCCAGAAGGACTGACCTAAAAATCGGGGAGGGGGTGGATGCACTGTTGATACACTGGGCCCCCGGGTGCGGGCAAAACTACCCGCTACCGTGTGGAAGGAGACGCTGTGTGCAGTGGTGGGGAATGAAGGAGCAGGACATGGTATACTATAAAAGAGGACAGCTTTAAAGAAACAGCATCAGAGTGATCAAGTAGGCTTAAAAAGAAAAGCTGTTCCATTGGAGCTCCGCTTGTGTTGGGTTACAAATGGACCTACAGGTTGAACTAACCACTCTCACCTGACTCATGCGGATGTTTGATGTTTAGACTTTCTTGTAGGTCTAAGGTGTAGGTGGTTGTAGGTGGCGGTGGTGCTCTTTTAAAAGACCAGAAGTGTGACTATAAATATTGAGCTTGCCCTGATCAGGGAGCCATAAACCTAGGCCTGCTTTTAGCCTTTTGACACAATAATTGTGGGCTTACAGGTGTGCTGGGAAAACAAGCTGTTGGCAGGATTTCAAGTTTGACTCATTTGTTGTCACAAGTGCACATTCTGATGCAGCGCAATACCAAGTCCCTGTGCTGCCAATGCCGGTTTTTTTATATTCGAAATGTGGTGCTCAGGTCAGCACATTTGGGTTGCAGCTGGATCTCTCCATAATGCTGTTTTATCTCCTCTCACTGTCGTATGTATTTACCAGAATCGTAGCCCTTTGGTTGACCTTAACAGGGCTTTTTGTGTTCCTGTTATTCCTAAGCTCCTTGTACCATCCATCATCTCTATGGACATTAACTGTAGACGCTGTCCAGATGCTGTGTGGAGAAGAGTATTATCCCTCTCTGCCAGCATATTCAAGCCTTGAGTTCTCTAGAAGATAAGATTGAACATTTTATAATAGTTTGTATATGAATACGTACAAACTATACTGTCTGTTCCACCCCCACAGGCGCTGTTTTTGAACCACATGTACTGATGCATTGTATCTTCCTGTTCTTAGAATGGTGGTCACAATGCTAACAAACTCAACTCTTGTTATCAATGTGAAGGCAAGATTTTTTTTACGGCTCAGGCTATCTGAAGCCTGTGCGTTGTAAAACAGACAACTTCTTGTGTTGTTTGGAAAGAGGTATGATGTAACGTCCTCCTCCACCACCACCACCCCTGAGATCGGCTGGGTTCGCCTTGGCGGTTGGTGCAATACTGCAGCACAAAAGGGCCTCAGTGTTTGTCAGGCAGCTTTAACAGACAACAAAGTTGGGCCAAACACACCTTATATCCAGGCAAGACTGAGCAAGGACGTTGCACACTCCCCTATCGGAGCCTCTGTAGACCTAGTGGCAGCTCATACGAATGACATCACCAGCATGACTCAACCACTAGCTTCTGCTCCCAGCAGCTACTTCCTGGTTGGCTTTTATTATTGGGTGCCTTGGTTTGGAACACATCCAGAATGGGGTCAATACCGCTTCTAGGCCACTGGGGATTGGGAACCAAGTCCATGTTGTAAAAACGATGGCTAAAACATTAGGAACATGGTTGGTTGTACATAGTGGTCATTTGTGTATTTGATGTGATGTTACTTTACAGTGAGCAGGCATTCCAATTGAACACTCTTAAACCCCTTTGTTTTGGAACGCTTGGGCTACAGTGCATGAAAAGAAGGATGAAATGAGTTGATAGATGTTGAGTTGGACAAAATAACAATGCCATGGAAAATCGACTAGGAAGGGCCAATATTGTAGAAGAAAGTAGTGCATAGTATTGACCCACATATCTTAATGGAGTTGTTAGTTCCTCATGTCCTTTTGGATTTCGGCTAGGCCTGCCGTTTGATATTTGCTTTTGGACCAAAACAAGCAAAGATTCTTTCTTTGTTCCACTCACAGAAAGGTTGCAGTGTCAACGTTGCAATGGGACGTGGATTACACATCCCGTTGTCTGTCTGTCCCTCTGCCTGCTGAATTTAAGCCCAGATGAACAAAGCGTGTCCCTGCATGATCTGCTCCTCTGGGTGTCTGGTCTACCTCTCTGCCTCTCTTCCCTCAGCTCTCCCCTCTTCCGGTTGTTGGTAGTGGCTGACATTAGGTGGTGGAGGAGCTGGGGGAAGGCTGCATCCCATTGCTTTGGTTAACTGTTGATATATTTCAGGCAGTAGGCCTCTTCCTTGTCTCTTCTTCTGTGAGGAAAAACCGGTCTTCAGGTCTTCAAGTGTTATTTATTCTCGCAAATCTGACTTTCGATTACTAATCTGAAGTCTGCTGAAAAACAAGCTCAAATCTGGGTGAATTGAGACTCTCTTTCTCTTTTTGCTTCTTATTATTTTCTGCCAATTATGTTGCTGGAACCTGTAATCTGTAAGCGTGTAATCAGCTATTAACAGCAGACACAAACCCTCCTAGCTGTGTTAAACAGTCAAAAAGGTTTCAAATCAACACCCTGTAGACTGGCCAGTGTAGGAATACTGGCATACAGTTAATAGAACTCTGAAGCTTTTTTAATTGCGCAAATCAGTTTCTCTTCGTTAGAATATCTCTGTGATGAAATGATATACGGGGCATATATCCGTCCCTTCAGTTTCTGGTTTCCGGCCAGGCCTTTGTGCCGTGTCCCCCAGGAGTTCTGCTACAACATAGTGGGACTGCTGGGTCCGAGAAGAGTCTAGTTGGTCCCAGCACGGGACATACTGTAGGCGGATCTAAGCAGATGTGTCATGGTCAGAGTTTTGAGGGCTGGGGATTCTTAGAAGGTTTTCATGGTATTCTTAATTCAATTATTGATGGGAACAATTATTGAAAGTGTGTGTGTGTGGGTGTGGGTGTGGGTGGGTGTGGGTGGGTGGGTGGGTGGGTGTGGGTGTGTGGGTGTGGGTGGGTGGGTGGGTGTGGGTGTGTCCCCATGGTGTATCAATGTCGACATACACTTGGGAACTCTCTGGGGTGACCATGGAAAGGGCTGTGTTTCACCCGTGTCATTTCCTGTTTCATAATGACTAGTTGGATGCCGGCAGGAGCTAATGCTGTTTCATGCAACTGTTGTAATCTCGACTGTGGTCGATGACACAGCTGATGTGAATATTTTGATGGGTGAGAGTAGTCTCTTTGTTGTATAGAACAGTATTGGAGTGATGAGTAACTAGTGATTATTGTTAACCTTCCCTTGCTTTCCTTTATTGCCCAGTGACTTCTCCTGGTTGGTTTGGATCAGCAATGCATCATGCATGAGTTTTATATTGGTGATGTCTGGGTTAGTATTTCACTCCAGACATAAAGTATGACGCGTGTGAGTTAACGTTTGTTGGCGTTGTAGAAATTGAAAGTGACCCGACTATAAATCTAGACACGTAGCATGTGAGAGGGAAAAAATAAGTAAAGTAAAGAAATAGGAGAAGTGGAAAAGTCTTCTGGACTGAGATATAGGCTAGAGTTTCCGCATCTTTTATTGTCCTGCTTTTCTTTAAGACTTTCTTCTTTCCAGAATTTTCTGGCCGGGGGGACCTTCCCATGGAATACAGAACCTTATTGTTGGTAAAAAAGGACCGAAGCCGGTTGAACTACACACACATCATTATAATTCATAATTATACTACAGTATTGTTGAGTACTTGGCTCTGATTGGTCAGCGACATTCCAAGTGTGTGCAGTCATTTACATTCGCCTGACACCTCGGCCATTTGACAGTTTCCAAATCAGTGCGGTACAAATCCAACATCACGGTAGAAAGCCTGACCAGATGTTTCCCTGACAACCCAAAAACAATATGCTCAAAGCACCGTAGAATAATATTTGATCTTCAGCTGATTAAGTTGATTAAACAAAAATATTGTTATAAAGTAGCTAATATCAGGTCATTGTAGGTTACTGTGGTATAAGTGGAATAAACCATGTGCGGTACTAAGTGGGGCGTTCCCCATCGTAGTGCTGCTCGATTATGGGAGAAAAATCATAATCACGATAGTTTCATCATCTCATCTCATCGTCATCCGCTTATCCGGGGTCGGGTCGTGGGGGGAGCAGCTCAAGCAGGGGGCCCCAGACTTCCCTTTCCCGGGCCACATTGACCAGCTCTGACGGGGGGATCCCGAGGCGTTCCCAGGCCAGTGTTGAGATATAATCTCTCCACCTAGTCCTGGGTCTTCCCCGAGGTCTCCTCCCCACTGGACGTGCCTGAAACACCTCCCAAGGGAGGCGCCCAGTGGGCATCCTTACCAGATGCCCGAACCACCTCAGCTGACTCCTTTCTAAGTAAAGGAGCAGCGGCTCTAATCCGAGTTCCTCACGGATGGCTGAGCTTCTCACCCTATCCCTAAGGGAGACGCCAGCCACCCTTCTGAGAAAACTAATCTCGGCCGCTTGTACCCGCAATCTCGTCCTTTCGGCCATCACCCAACCCTCATGACCATAGGTGAGGATAGGAACGAAGATCGACCGGTAGATCGAGAGCTTTGCCTTGCTGCTCAGCTCTCTTTTCGTAACAACGGTAGTTGTTACGATAGTTTTGGTCAATATTGAAATCACGATTATTCAAACGATTATTTTTCAGTTTGAAAACATGATGTATTTATTCAGCATGTCTCTCCCAAAAAACAGTTTGTAACTGAGAACTTTGAGATTTCGCCTTTAAAAAAAAAATACACAAAATTGTCAAAAATAAAATAAAAATGTGTAAAATAATGTATCTATATGTATCCAGCTGTTTCTATACTTTCTGCGCTTTCTATAAATACTAAAAATATAATAATCGAAAAATCGAATATATTATTGTTTTATTATTAGATTATTATGTTTTTGCTCGTTTGACGCTAAAATTGAAATTGAGATTGAAATTTGTTTAATCGCCCAGCCCTACCCAATTGTCCATTTCTTTCCCAAAAAACAGACCCATGGTTTATTCCTTACTTTTATCAGATATTGCTCCTTTTAGTAACACAGGTTTATGTCGAAGTATAACTAGGATGTCAAGATATTCAAATGATCATAGTGACAGAAAGCAAGGGGCTCTTGGCTTTGTTTGATGGTGTTTGTTTGTTTGATGACTCGGGTTGAAACGACATTGGTTGAATGATTGAAGAAAAGGCAGGTTCCAAGTTCAGTGTCTGAAGTTAAACTCCCTGCTTATCCCAATTACGAGTATTTGTATAAACTTAATTATCACTGTGTGGTTTCCTGCGCAATGTTGTCTGATTTGACGATAGCTAAGCTTTTTCTGGTCAAGCAGTCGTGCACTGATACACAGGTGCACGCACACGCACACGCACAACACTCCCTATCCCCCTCATGTTTTACCAGTTTAGCCACTGTTTTGCAGCGGGCATCTGCTGTTATTCCACCTAGCCCGCTATGCATCTGTAACACTGATGGTGAACCTTCAAGAAGGACAGATTAGTTATTTTAATCAGGCAATACGCTGTTATTTGTTTTGATTTGCACAGGGAAAATGATGGTGTTCTGGTCGGTTGTGCTTGATTTGAAATGAGCTTGTGTGAGGAGAGCAGAGATGTGAACAATTATGAATTCCTATCCAGGTTTTTAAAAGTCAAACACTAGGGGGTACTTTCTTATGTTTTTCATGTTTATATTTGTGTTTCATGTTTCAAAATCCAATTTTTGCCCAATGTTAAAAGACCATCCCCTATTTCTGAAGAACAAAGATGTGCATTAATAAGAAATACAGACCCACGTCCCTGAATATTCATGTTGACACGGCAATACCTGACCTTCTCCGTGTCTCACTCCTCCCCAGGTCCCTGAGATCATCAGCACACTGCGCCAAGCGGGCAAGAGCGCCGCACGCACTGATGATGTCACACCCACCCCCGACGCTTCTCCGCCCACCGCCTCCAGGGGCCTTGCCATCGCCCAAAGCTGCCCCTCCTTTTCCTCCATCTCCGCAACGATGACGACGGCAGCCGGGACGACGACCACGACCACGTCCTCGCTGTCAGCCCCTCAGCTGTCCCCCACGGCTTTCGCCAAGAAGTTTGAGGTGCTGTTCTGCGGCCGCGTGACCGTGGCGCACAAGAAGGCGCCGCCCGCCCTCATCGACGAGTGCATAGAGAAGTTCAGCCAATCGCGTGGCTTGGGGGGCGGGGCCAAAGGCAGTGGTGGCGGGGGGCTTGCGGGCGGGCTGAAGAGGGCGCTGGCCTTCCACTCCAACGGGTCGCTCAGCGACGGCGGTGGCGAGGGGCTGGCAGAGAGCCCAACGGCGCCCAGGCGGCCCCTGCTGTACAAGAGGGACCCCAGCTTCCCCTGTCTGCAGGCCCTGGACGAGAACGGCCTCTCGCCAGAGATCACCCTGAGCCACGCCGACGACGCCCACTGCCACTCCACCGGGGTGCGGCCCACCAGCCTGCAGGAGAACAGGACCATGCTCTTTATGGTAAGGTTTGCATCTCGGAGACGGGTACGCACACAGCCAGAGCCAGGGGATTTAGTGATTTGTAACATTTCTTCTCATTCAGACTGGACCTACAGCAGGCAATGTTCTTTTTGAGGATCTCATTCAGGCAGTTCCTGTAACTGCTCTTGTTATCAGTGTCCGACAGCTCAAGCTACTGCAAACAATTATTATAAAAGAAGGAAGTCCCAGTTTAATCATTTATTTTAATAGTTCAAAGTTTTTATTCAAGGCTTTCTTTCCAGCCCAGCTTCAATTATAGAGGTGTAGTATTTGTACTTCATTACAAAGTCCCTCTTTGTCATTTCCTTGATAGACAGACAGAAAATGAACTCCTACAGACCCTTCTATTTATTTAGTATTTTTATCAGTTACTGAACATACCAAGCTACACCACTGAAACAGACCACTGTGTTAAGAGGCCACTGAGCGCGTGTAAGGAAAACGAATGATGACTAAAGGCACGTTCCGGCTACTCATCACAATGATTTCACCTCAGTGACCTCCAGACTTTTTAATGATTCCTAAGCAATTCCAGTCTTCCTGTATCCCTCCCAAGGCAGGATATGATCCCTGATATGATCCCGTGGCATCGGAAGCTGAGTCAACGCTTCTTTTCACTTTCTGCAATGATAGATATGTGAAGGAGCAGGGGGCGTCGACCATCCCCCCCCAAGATAGCTTAACCCATCTCCATGGTTACATCTGCTTCTGCCTCGACTGCTCAATACTGGCCCAGCTTGACGGGGTTTGACTTGGATTCGGCTAGGATTTTCATTTCCATTAATACCGGGCGACCTGCTCGAAGCTGTGTTCTTAACTGATGCGCTTGTCTTTAGTCGAAGACACGACAAACCTCACACTTAATGTGGTAATCGGGTTGTTTCAGATGGGCGTGACGCACACAATGATATCCACGATGGTTGATTCAGTCTGATGTTCAATATTCCCCCTTTTTGGCTTCCTTGCTCATTGAGAGACGATTTATTTTATATTAGTACAGTATAGGCATTGAAAAAAGTTTCACAAATTTTTCCCCGAGTGTCTCTCGATGTCCTTGATATTAGGGAAAAACTATCTCAAATTGGAAAAATTGCCCAATGTCCGATCTTTAAACCAAGACTAATCTGAAAGACATCTGTTCTATTTCAACAAGCTATTTTGTTCTGCAAGAGACCGTCATGTAACTCAAATCAGAGTGCTCCTACCTAAGCGTTCATTACCATTTATGCTTGTATAGTTATAGGAACGAAAGAATGATATCAAGATGTTGAGGACTCGAGCCATACTCTTTGAGATTGGCGATGCGTCTCATACACAAGAACGCACAGAATATTGTATTTTTATAGGTCTATATTCCTAAAATTTGGCCACCAGGGAAGACCTTACCACAGCCCACTTGGAGGCGGTGCGGGTTCGCTTTGGCCCGACCTTGGAGACGGTCCATCTCAGGCTCCTCGGCACGTTAAACTGGTAGTGGTAGCACAAATCAGTACATACGCTAAGACCCGGCACGGCCAAACAAGCTCATGGAAAAACACCACAGGTCTGATTCCTGGAGCTCCAGTCTGAAACCAAGACTAATGATTGACCTAGAGTCAGCCTCACCACAAATATACCACATCCACCGTGTTCCGCGTGCACCACACTTTGGCCCACGCACAAGAGCCACCCGGAGATTGGCTTTGGGTCAACCTATTGAAGCCTCCTCTTGCTGCATTGTTTCCCTGCTCCCCTCCAGGTCGGGAGGTCCCAGATCTTCTTGGTGAGTCCGGACACCAAGAAGGTGGCCATCGAGAAGAGCTTCAGGGAGATATCCTTCTGCTCCCAGGTGTGTGTGTGTGTGTGTGTGTGTGTGTGTGTGTGTGTGTGTGTGTGTGTGTGTGTGTGTGTGTGTGTGTGTGTGTGTGTGTGTGTGTGTGTGTGTGTGTGTGTGTGTGTGTGTGTGTGTGTGTGTGTGTGTGTGTGTGTGTGTGTCACTGAGCAGTTTGCGTGTGTCTCTCTCCACAGGGCATTCATCACGTGGATCACTTTGGCTTCATCTGCAGAGAGACGGTGGACGGAGCAAGCTGCCATTTTGTCTGCTACGTCTTCCAGTGTACAGATGAATCTCTGGTGAGGGACGTTGGCCATGTCAACAACAGGCCGGGGCAAAATTATGCCCAGTATGCGTGAACGGGGTGGGCGGACTGGTGTGTGTATTGGGGGGGAGGATTATTCAATCAAAGGGATTATTATTCTATGCAGATATGAATAGCGGCACATTTTCCCTAGGGGCCTTTTTCTGTATTCTAACAGATTTGAGTGATAAGGGTGTTTACAATCGCTCCTTTCACAACCGTCCTCGTTACAGTTAAGTATCTTTATTGGTCATTAAAATGCAAATAACTTGTAGCCAAAGACCGCTGGCAATTATTTCCATTCCACATTTCCATAAAATGCTCACAGTTTGAAGTTGCAAGCAGGTAATGTGATCGACACATGTGCATGTACTGTATCCTATGTACAGTATGTGGCTCTTTCTACTGATAGTTTGGGCTTAATATAAATGCATTTTTGTCTATCTATCCTACTCTTTTGTCCTGGCCCTTTTGAAATGACATTACCCTAATTTTCATTACATCTAATGAAAAACCAACCTGGAAAAATACTTGGAACTGGTCGGCAAATTTTTGAACTTTTGAATCAGTCTGAAATCGCCCAGCGGGGCACTGGTGACCTTTAGTTTCCCCTTTGTCCCCCGCAGGTAGACGAGATCATGCTCACCCTGAAGCAGGCGTTCTCGGTGGCCGCCCTGCAGCAGAGCGTCCGGACCCAGAGTCAGCAGTGCGACAGCTGCCCCATGCAGCAGCTTCACCGGCTGTGTGAGAGGATAGAGGGTGAGACGCCCCAACCGCCCCGAGACACGGCTTCTCCGGGACCATCATTATTGTATTTTATTTATTCAAATCATGTGTCGATTTTTGTCTAAAGGCTGGTAAAGGGGATGGTCACAATGTTCATCGCACAATCTCAAGATACTATCTTTTTTAATTCTGATTCCCCTTCGCCATGGAGACCCACGCTGCGATCCACTAATGGGACGTCATTGATCAAACTGCAACGGCATTCAGTGTGAAATCAGTTTGTCCACTAATAACTTTGTTTTTCTCGGTCAGCATTTTGAGGTATGCTTCCCCCTTGACTCTTGCACGCTTTGGAAAATGGTTCAATGTTTCAGGTCTCCAGCCGTCAAAAACCAAGCTGGAGCTCCAGAGACACCTGGCCACCCTGGACAACGAAGCCCAGGCCGCCGTCTTCGAGAATAAAATGGTAGAGAGAGAGAGAGAGAGAGAGAGAGAGAGAGAGAGAGAGAGAGAGAGAGAGAGAGAGAGAGAGAGAGAGAGAGAGAGAGAGAGAGAGAGAGAGAGAGAGAGAGAGAGAGAGAGAGAGAGAGAGAGAGAGAGAGAGAGAGAGAGAGAGAGAGAGAGAGAGAGAGAGAGAGAGAGAGAGAGAGAGAGAGAGAGAGAGAGAGAGAGAGAGAGAGAGAGAGAGAGAGAGGAGAGAGAGAGAGAGAGAGAGAGAGAGAGAGAGAGAGAGAGAGAGAGTGTGTGTGTGTGTGTGTGTGTGTGTGTGTGTGTGTGTGTGTGTGTGTGTGTGTGTGTGTGTGTGTGTGTGTGTGTGTGTGTGTGTGTGTGTGTGTGTGTGTGTGTGTGTGTGTGTGTGTGTGTGTGTGTGTGTGTGTGTCATCACCTGCATCAGTGTTTGTGAGGAGTGTACTCTAGTGAGATTCACCACTGTCTGAATCATCCCCGGAGGGCTGTCTGATGCGAAGGCAGCGCTATAACAACCAGTTTATCTGCATTTTCTAACCGGCTTAACTGTAGTAAATCACAGTGGGGTCACATGCTGTATATGTGGGCCTCACACTGGCACACACATCATGCTTAATTTCTGTCAAAAAACATTTCTGCATCTTTCTCCCTCTTTTCATCTTCTGCCTTTTTTTTTTTCGCTTTCTTTTTTTATAGCTTTCCCAAGTTCTCCCCTCGAAGCCATATTTTTTCCTGAAAGAATAATTCTTTGTATAGTGGTGTACTGCTAGGAATAACCTTGAACCAATAAGGCATATCAGTGTGACTGTGTCCCTCAGCCTAAACCTCACTTGTGACTCCACTTCATGGATTATGTTGATGAAGTTGTCCTCTCTTTATCTCAATGTCTTGGATGTAATACATGATGGTTGGTACATGGTGTTTTTATATTGACATGTGATGTCCTGTCTACACTGAACCCAATGTGAAGACTGACCCCTGGCGGCACTGTTGTTGAAGTACAGTGCAAGTCCAATTACATTAGTCATTATATGCTTATTAGTTAAGGGTGTAATGGGGTAATGAGACAATGACTGCAGGCTATACCACATATAATATGAGTGAAGCACACTAAAGGCATTGCATTTTTGGATTGGAAAACACAAAAAGAATAAAATATGGTTTAACCTTAAATATTGTTTTATATATATATGCACCACACTTGTACCACGTCAAATGAACATGCATACAAATTTGTGTCTGGTTGTTCAATAGACAACTGTCTTTCTTCCAGCGGGCCAAGTCTGAGCAGGAGGAGAATGAGATGGTGATGGCCAGTCTGAGGAGCCTTTACGAGGAGCGGCAGAAGGGTCACCAGCACTCTCAGCCTGGGGAGAGTAAGCAGGTGGGTCTCTCTATATGGAGCACATGCTGAGCCTGCAGACCTAGGCCTGAGTCATGTGATTTGAAAGATTCTAGCTGGACTGCAGAGATTGTATAAAGTCTTAGTGTTAGCACTTCCAAATAAGGTCCAGTACGCGATCACAGAGATGATGTCCAGCTGCACCACCTCACAGATCTTCTCTCTCTTTCACTCTCTTTGACTTGCTAACTGCCACTCTCACTGTTTACCTTTCATATTGTACTATATTATTTGACCCCCACTTATCTACAAGTTAAGTTGTTTTTCAGCTCCTTCTGATTGTAGGCTTGTTGTTGGTCTTTCACTGTGTTGTGATACAGTTTATAATAATGCATTAGAATGGGAAATGAACTTTTGCCAAATGATTGCATTGGGAAGGGAAATATAAATGACTCCGGATCTCCATCATGGCTTCTGGTAACTTCAGTCCATTATCTAATGACGTGAATATATCCCTTATCAGCAACGCTATTAATATCTGTTAATTATCCTAACCAGAGGATACCAGATATTGCACAGTGCTTGAAATTAAAATAAACCTGAGCACACACCAAATAAACCTGAGCACACACCAAATAAACCTGAGCACACACGAAATACGGATGAATATTGGGTTTTGGAGTGTAACAAATAATGTAACCTACGAGCTATTAAGCCTATTTAATAGGGGTGTAACGATTCACCGAATCGGTAATCGGTTGGATTATTTATACTTTGGGAATCGGTCGAGTGAAGCTATAGCCTGATATCAAGAAAGCATTGTCAACTAATTTTATTCCGTTTCCATAAGATTATAAAAATGGAATTTGAGGAAGTGGGCGGATTCGTGTGTGTTTGCGCGCCTCTCGCGCACAGGTAAGCCCGTCCCGAGTTGTGAGCGTGTGAAAAACTGCTATATTAAAAATAGAACAATACAATATGTCAGAAAAACTGTGAAACGATTTCCAGTGCACCACGAAACTAAAATCAAACATTTGGAAGTCCATTGGGTTTTATAAGAAGGAGGGGAATATTGACAGAAGCCTTGCTATTTGTAAATTGTGTTGGACAGCGATCAAGTCTATAAATAAATTGATAAATAGAAATGTTGTTCTAAATTGATACAGGTGTCTCCCACTTTTTCCCCATGCCATAAAGAAACAAATATAAAATCTTGAGATTCCATGGTCCCTATACCATATATATTTGTAAGAAGTCAATAGCTCTTTTATAGAAGACTTATTTGAATTAATAGAAAATGAATGTGTTAACATTGAACTAATATTAACTATATCTATCGGATTGAATCATATCTCATCAAATCGCACATTTAGTCGATTCGCATCGAATCGTTCCATATTAAAGTGTATCGTCCCTGAATCGTATCGTAAAGCATGTATCTAGATACGTATCGGAATGTCCTATAAAGGAGCGATGCACACCCCTACTATTTAATATTCCAAATGCTATGGCCGCAGACACCCAGGTTTATCACGATTCAGACGAGGACTAAAACAAGCAGTGAATCCCACCTAGTTACCCGTCCTCCATGCTTTAATATACACAGAAAAGAAAAATGTCCATGACACTGAGTGGCTTGCATGAGGCCTCAGTGTGTGTCTCTCTGTCTCCCTCTACAGGTCAGCGATGATCCCAACCCAGCAGAGGTGACACAGCAGCAGCAGCAGCAGAGCAGCAGTCGCCAGCGTCTGGAAGAGTTCAAGACAAGAGCCAAGCGCTCACTCACAGAGTCCCTGGAGGGCATCTGGAAGGTCTGTGGGTCTGGATTCGTACTCATGCGTATGTTATTTAATGAATTTCCCTGATAAATGGCATCAGCGACGCGCGTGTGTGTGTGTGTGTGTGTGTGTGTGTGTGTGTGTGTGTGTGTGTGTGTGTGTGTGTGTGTGTGTGTGTGTGTGTGTGTGTGTGTGTGTGTGTGTGTGTGTGTGTGTGTGTGTGTGTGTGTGTGTGTGTGTCCCCCTCCAGGCTAGCAGGAAGCCGGCTCAGAGGGATATCAGTGAGGGGAGCGACGGCTGCTCTACCAGCTCCACCATCACCCCTGAGCAGGGTTCTCTAGATGAACCCCTGCCCCCCTCTTCACCCATACGACCTACCAGCTCCCTCAGGTACAGTCACACACAGTCACAACCTCCCGCACACACTTGTTTTACCATGCGTTTCATGGAATTGATCACCACTGTAGAAAAATCGGACCGGCAGAATCTCAACAAATGCGATTTCATCTCGGGTTCAGAAGAGGACTCAAATCAAATGACAGTCTTCCCATTGTCAATATCCTTCCTCGGCCAACAGTGAACCCAACCTTTGCCAGCGATGGTAACCTTAATCTCTTTACCCTAGTAGGTTGGAAGAAAGGCTTAAACTTCCTGTCCTGACAAATTTATTATAAAGGTTTAAGACCCAAACCTGGATCGTTAGGCGGCCGCTATAGAAAAACATTTGTTGAAATGGTCTTCTGAACCCGGAACAACACAGGACACGCTGATTAACTGATTTCACCTCGAGGAGGTTCGGGTTATGGCCATAGCGGGGTCAAAATTCTGGTTTTGGTGTTCCTTAATGTCCATTGCTTATGGGATGGATCTTTCTGTACAATATACAATGTGCACGATTTTATTGTTCAGTAGTCAATAGAAAACAGAATCAATAGATACTAAATGTAATTGATGATAATTAATGGCAGTAAATTAAGTTCAACTTTCATGTCATGTATTGATAATACCTGTGCTCTGGCTCTCAACACAATGCGCTCATTTCTATAGGCAATATCAAGTGCCCAATGGCTTATTATGCAACAGCAATGTCAGGTGCCTGTGTGTGTGCGTCAGCTTCCCATGGGCCTGGCCTCCGGCGGCGTGTCACGGAGTCAGGCGCTGTGAGGCCTGAGGCGCCGGCTGCGCCTCCTGGAGGGACGGAGTGGAAACGGGGGCATGTTGCTGCTGCCGTCTCGTGGTGTTTTGGATGTCCCCCTGTTTGAAGCGAGTGACGTTTGAGTAATGTCCTTTCCCCCCCCCCCGCCCCGGGTGTTGATGCCGTGCCTCTCGTCACAGGGGCCACAACTCCACCGGGGACCTGAAGCGGCTGGACCCCTGCTCCTCTCCCCTCTCCCCGTCCCCCGGGGGCACGCCGCAGCAGCAGCAGCAGCAGCAGCAGCAGGGTTTCCGCCGGCGGGCCAGCACCTACAGCCACCCCCCGACCCCCACCTCCGCGGACCCCTCGCCGGCCCACACGGACCCCCTGGCGCCCCAGGACCTGACGCCCGGGTCCAAGCCCAAACTGGTGCGACACTACTCCGTCAGCACGGACACGCCGCACCAGAGCAAGTAGGTGGTGGTTGGGTTGGGTTGGGTTGGGGGGACACATTCTAATATGTTCACATATTAGAATATTAGAACTAAACAGAAAATGTGTTTGCGATCGCTTTACTCTGGGTCGCGTGTACACGACGCGACGCACATGCGCGCGCACACTTCCTGTCCAAGGATGAGTCGCTTCCTGTCCACCTCTACATGCAGCATGAGTCGGCTTTGTTTCCATTTCCCTCTTTGAAACCCAGCATTGTTTTTTTTGTTTGGTCTGTGCGCTATCAGTCTTTGCGGAACATTTTCTTTAGCTTTATCTATCGTATAACGTCATTCTCTATCTCTGTTTTTCTTCATCTCTCTCTCGCTCCTCGCTCTCACTCTGGCTCTCTCTCTCTCTCTGGCTCTCTTTCTCACATGGCCTCAGACTTTCTTCAGACTCGTGTCTTCCTCCTCCCTGCTCCTCATCTCGCTCTCCTCCCCCTCCCCAGCACCCCTCCCCCCCCTCGTCGGGGGGGAGACTCAACAGGAAAAGGTGAGCGTCGTGGGGGGGGGGGGGTCCCTCCCTCCCGTTCCTTCCTTCCAGCGGTCATTCCATATCGTCCCTTCGGCTCTATCTTCCATGCTGTGACCTTCCTTTGTTTCCCCCTGGCTTGTACTGTTCTCCTTCTCCTGTCCCCTCTCTTCCATCTCGTCCTCCCCCACCGTCCCCAGTCCTCTGGGAGGCCTGCGTGCGCGTCTACGCTCCTCTTCCTCTGTTCCCAACTTCCTCAAATTCCAGTTCCTGGCCCCCGTTCAGGAGAACGATAGTCCAGAGCTCAAGAGCAGGTACACACGCGCAACCATGAACTGACTGGGAAACACGCACTGCGCCATCGCTGCGGATGTTGGATTGTGCTTGGTTTAGTATTTCTTGCCCTCGATATGCGATATATATCCTTCTCTGTGTATGCAAGCTGTGTGATGTTTTAGCCATTTGTGTCTTTCTCTGACTGTGTGTGTGTGTGCGTGTGTGTGTGCGCGTGTGTGTGTGTGTGTGTGTGTGTGTGTGGGGGGTATATCTAGCGATGTGGCCGCCCTGTCGAGCCCTGGGCTGGTGCATGTGGTCGGGGAGAGTCCTCTGCGCAGCCAACGCCACTCGTGGAGACAGCAGATCTTCCTGCGTGTTGCAACGCCACAGAAGAACTCTGATTCCATCGGTACGTAGCCTACACACAAAGATGCACAACACATGCGCACGCACACCACACACAAAGATCAAAAAAGGTTACACTGTGATACAAAATCATGACTTTAGAGCTAAGCTAATTGAGCTAATGTATCTTTTTCTAATATTGTAGCATAGCTTAGAAAAAGAGGATCTTTGATAATGAAGAGAAGTGACTTTAATTAGCCTTCACTCCTGAGTTCTAACATTTAATCTCATCTCACATGGCCATGGAAACACACAAACAAAACCAAAGCTAAAGCCACCAGAGGACTACACGTCTATGCATGCATGCGCACACATGAATTCCAAAAGGGTAGTTTCACTGTGGATACAATTATTATCATATTTGTAACATTTGCAAACATTATCAATTTCAGAAGCTGGCCTTGCCTTAATAATATACACCAGGGGTCGTCATTTAAAATTGAACAAGGTCCAGTTACTAAAAATTCCTTCCAAGAAAGGTCCGAACCTACCACGTCCTAATAGCCTTCTTTTGTCAAATACAATCAACACGGCATATTACCTTATAATTTCAGATGTATTTATTTTCAATTTCCAAATAGCTTACTTTTAACCATGAAAAACTAGTAAGACAAAATAACGCACATTAACATTTCAAGTAAATTTAACGGGTCCATTAGGCCTGCAATTCAAGTAAACATAAAAAGTGCATAAGGCCTACATGTGAAGTAAGCAGAACAGGAACACTAGGCCTACACTTCAAATAAACACAAAGTGCATCAGGCCTACATTTCAAGTAAGCAAAACAGGTACACCAGGCCTACATTTCAAATAAACACAAAAAGAGCATTAGGCCTTCATTTCAAGTAAGCAAAACAGTGTCTCAAGTGGTGTTAGACCCAACAGGGCCTCACAGATCTCTTTCTTGTCTTGATGAAACAATCACACATAAACCAAAAGCTGGGCATTATCCGTTACATCTGAAGACTCATCAATGGCTAAGGATGGGGCACTCTGAACAGCCGCATGAAGCTGTGACAGTGCGTCATCTGATAACATTTCAGATTTTCTGGTTGTCGTTGCAGCTCACATTGGGATTTGCTTAGGGTTAAAGGGTTAACGCTAACCCTAACCCTTTTTTCACACAATTCATCCCTTTGTTTACCTTCAAGTAACGTCTCGGCAGCGGCGTTCAAGCACTCCTTCACAACAGTCGTGTCACTGAAAGTTTTTTTATGTTGCCCCAAAATCCATGCAATCTTAAGTGAGCATTCATTTGCTCGTTGCTGGCCTGTAAATGAGTGTGTGAAGACACGCGTAGACCTCTCATACTGAGCTCTCAGCTCGGGTATTTTCCACGCTCTTACTTCTGACTTCTGGGGATACTTTTCCTCGAAGGATCTGTGTTTGGATTCGTAATGCCGCTTAATATTCCCGCGTTTTATCAGCGCCACGGTTTCAACACATAAAAGACACAACAAACGTTTTGTACTGCCTTGCTGGAGAATGAACATGTATTGGTCAGTCCATTCATCTTTTAAAATGTCTGTTTTCGGGGTCAACTTTCCTTATTTTCGAGCAAGCCATTTTCTCATTCCAAATCGCTCTTCCGGCTATTTTTTTGAGTGACGATATTACGCACATGCCGTGACAGACGGAGGGAGGGGGGGAGTTCGGTGAGTGCATGATCTTCGTTGATCTTCAACGAAGATCATTGCTTTTTGCTGTTTTTATGCTGTACTACAGACTATTCTGCCTTTCAATTTGCATTTCAGTGAGAAATGATTTTACTAACATAATCATGCTTTGTATAGTGAAGTCATAAAAAAAAAAAAAAAACATTGGTCATGGGTCCGGATAGGACCATCACTTGGTCCGGACCCGGACCGCGGTCCGCCGTTTGGAGATGCCTGATATACACTGTCCACTGAGTGGCGCCCTTTCATTTGAGTTGAGTGCTTACTCAAAATATACCACAT
This sequence comes from Gadus macrocephalus, assembly GCF_031168955.1. NCBI lineage: Eukaryota > Metazoa > Chordata > Actinopteri > Gadiformes > Gadidae > Gadus > Gadus macrocephalus. The sequence continues at coordinate 8,742,350 of NC_082384.1, forward strand.
GGTGTGCATGTAAGAGACATAACTCTTGGTTTTAGTAATGACTTCATTGACCATAACATTCCCTGTCCACAGCCCACCATTTTAGAAAAAGCAACCGTTTAAGATACGGTTTCGGACCAGAGAACTGGACCTTTAGTTTTTTCACCAAATATTTACACCTGACTAGAGTACACTCGAAGAATGTAATGTTTTATCAAATGTACAAATACTTGATTAACCATCAGTTACTGCTTTGAAAATTTCTGCGCTTATTCAGACTGTTTGGTCAGTGGCAACTTAGGTTTAAAATAGATTTAAACAAAACAACAATTTTTGAGTAAGTTTTCCAAATGTAATTCATTCGGAAAACATTTGGACTACTCACTGTTGGTGTTAAGCTGCTTGTTAAAGTACCCTTTAATAAGGGAACAAAACATGTATTATACAAATCACAGTTGTAAATACCATAGTAAAAATCAAAAATTTTATTTTCAGATACTATAAGCATAAGTCGTTAATTCCCAGTGTAGAAGGATGGAGTTTGGTAACAAGAATGTTACCATGGTCTTAAAAACGAACAATGTATACTCGTCTATCTGTGTTGATACGAATTGGGACCAAAGGAAGTTCATACTTGCGTCTGCTGACTTGTTGTCGTCGGCAGTGAACTGAAGTGAATGTATATGCTGCAGACTTGTTTTCAGTGTTCTTTCACTTTAACTATAGCCGATGATAGCTTAAAGAAAAAGGCCACTATACTAATTCTACGTCTGCACCTATAGGTGGGTCCGAGCCCCCTGCCTGCCGTGGTGCTATAGGTGTCGTCCGCTGCCACCTGTAATTATCCCTGTTTGTGTGCAGAGCTGCGTATACCACAGCAAGGCATGCCGCTGCATGCATTGCTTCAGAACTTCCTTTTTCTGATGATTACACATGTAAATTGTATGTGTGTGTGTGTGTGTGTGTGTGTGTGTCCATGTACACTGTTTGCGTTGGGTGTATTTGACAACGGAGCAGGTGTTGACAAGAGGGAGAGAGAGGGGTCGGGCTGGTAGGCTTAGACACGCTCCGTTTGCCAGCTAAAGCAAACTGTCTTCGAGGGAAACGGATGTCAAATGTTGAAACTTCAATCGCAGAAAATGGTTAGGTTACGCTCGGTCACTGGCACGTATACAAGTACTGCACGGTGTCAGGTCAGGTCGTGTCCATTATTGCCTGACAGAAAGGTATGCATTTTGTACCGTACGACCTTTGAATTGAAACATCCAATGTGAGCCTTTTAAGAAGACACCTGTTGATCTTGGCCTGAGTCCAGATATTGTTGCTGAGCTAGCCCAGCTAGTCAGGGTGGCCAAATTGTTTTGCAAGCCAGCGTGATGTGAGATGTGATATGTGATTTGTGATGTTTAATTCTGCACACAGTGGCTGGGTGTGTATGTGATTACGTGTTGCTGAGTACTTGTATGCGTGAATTATTGGGTGTGTCTTGTGTGTGTCTGTGTGTGTGTGTGTGTGCATCTCCTCCTAAGGTCATGTTGACAGACCCCACACGGACCGCGCCACAGGAAAGCGCCGGCATTTATTGACCGTGTCTGTGTGTGTGTGTGTGTGTGTGTGTGTGTGTGTGTACGTGCATGCACATGTCTGAGTTTACAGGCAGGCTGGGCGTTGGCCCTGGCCAATTTTAAGTGTTTGCTCAGGGCGTGGATGGTGCCATAGTGTGGGTGTTTGTGTGCGCGTGTCTGTGTGTTTCCTATAAGAGGTCACTCCTTCCGCAGGCTTGAAGGGACGTTCTGTTTCAGGGAAACGGCCTTAAAGACGTGTGTGTGTGTGTGTGTGTGTGTGTGTGTGTGTGTGTGTGTGTGTGTGTGTGTGTGTGTGTGTGTGTGTGTGTGTGTGTGTGTGTGTGTGTGTGTGTGTGTGTGTGTGTGTGTGTGTGTGTGTGTGTGTGTCTCTTGCATCAACATTGTTCTCGTAGTGTCTACTGGTTTCAACATGCCTTGGGTTTATGTGACTCAGACACAATGTAAATGTGTACTGGCTTAGGCAATATCATTGTGGTTCAGAGGGTGCAACCTGTGCCCTGATTTATATATAAAGAACATCGAGCAAGTGCCCTCTTGCAAGGTATTTTGAGGGTTGGGATCCACCCTATAGTTTGAGGTCACACACATGCACAGCACAAAAGTGTGTGTGTGTGTGTGTGTGTGTGTGTGTGTGTGTGTGTGTGTGTGTGTGTGTGTGTGTGTGTGTGTGTGTGTGTGTGTGTGTGTGTGTGTGTGTGTGTGTGTGTGTCTTAGTGCACGCATTCAAGTTTGCGTTTCACAGCTTTCCCTAAGTGGATGATTGCCAGCCGACAAAGACACAGGTCACATGTTCCCTGCTTAGAGATGCAACAGACTCTGTGTCCTTGGCCTTGTTGAAATACATCTGTAAATCTAAAGATCTATAGATATATTGATTTAGATATAGGAAGATAAAGATGGATGGATATAGAAAGATTATGCCTCTCAACTTGTCTCCTTCTCTGTCTCCGTGTCTGTCTCTCTCTCAGAGCGGGGGGAGGGGGGTCTGGAGGCATACGGCGGTGCCGAGGGAGGGGGCGCCGGGGCAGACCCCGCCCCACCCGGCGCGCCAGGCGGGAAGAGGAAGAGCGGCGAGGAGCTGAGGGAGCTGTGGAGGAAGGCCATCCTGCAGCAGATCCTGCTGCTCCGCATGGAGACGGAGAACCAGAGGCTCCAGGGTAAGAACACCGCACGCACGCACAGCCCAATATCATCTTTTGGTGCCTTTTGTGCACGTGGGCATCGCAGGTCCTCTCTCCGGGAGGGGGGCCGGGGTCAGGGGGGCTTGCTATCCGAATGAATAGCCAGATAAAGGAGGCGCTAACACACCACGCCCATGGTGGAGCAGCCACACTCTGCGTTGCCCCGGGCAGGACAAAGTGTTTTCACACGGGTGGCCACGGCGGATAGGCTTGGGACCGTCTATGCGGTGACTGTCAGGCAAGTGACGCCGGATGTCAATGGCAGCGAGGAGGGCCTGTCTGCTCCTGTGTTGGGTCCCCACCCAGGGCCAAACCCAAAATAGAATGACGTCTAAATGTGTTTTCCTTTTTTGTGATTACACTTTAGTTAATAGGCACTTAGTAATTATACAGGTGTGTGTGTGTGTGTGTGTGATAGTTAGAGAGATAGTTCTATGGTTGTTATGACCCAGTTGGCTCAAGTTGACAAACACACACCCCCGCATACATAAAGAGGTGACGTGCGCCGACTGTTGAAGACGAAACCTGTGCCCAATCCTACTCCACACCCACGCCTTCGGTAGCTCTCACACACCCACAATATTCCGGAACCCACAGGGTGTTGTTCTACAGAATGTAGGTCAATATTGACGTAGCATCGCTTTACCTCTCTATTAGCCATACGCAGGCACTAACACGCGCACACAAAGACACACCAACACGATTTTACCATTTGGTTTTAGGTTGTTTTTGATTCCAACCTTGGGATGTGTTCTTCCAGTGGGCCCTTTGTTTGTCTGGGTGGAGCCAGGGCATGCCCCGTCCTCTCTCTGTCTCCCTCTCCCTCCCACTACCTCTCTCTGTCTCCCTCTCCCTCTACCTCTCTTTCTCTACCTCTGCACTACCACCGAATTTCACGCCTCTGCCATTGTGTTTCAACGTGTGGGAACCCGAGTCTGCTGTCAGTCACCGTATGTTATCGTAGGTAGGGCGTTTCAGTGGAAACGGTCAACCAACCCCCCAAAAGGTTTTTGGTTATTTTTTTTCAGAAAATGCTAGAAAAGTGTGAATGACAGAATATAAAGACCGGCATAGGGGGGTTGGGGGCTAGGGGGTACAAAGCCCTTTGTAGACAAAGAGTCACACACCCCTTTCCCCTTTTAGTATCAGCGTTTGTTATTTTTCTTCTCCCCTCCACTGCGTTGGCGGGGGAACTTTGGGATGAGACGGCTGACATCATAGTGACATGGAGGCGCCATGTGAGCCAAGCGGAGCCAGTGTGCGTCTCCTCCACTATGTTTTGTTCCCACCTGTGTCAGATAACATCCTACCCTCTGCTCCCAGCTACGCAAGCGCACGCACGTGCGTGCTTTGTTAGCCTCGGGCCGTGACTCACATAAACGCCTATTTTTGGTGCCTTACCTTTCTTGGCAAACAACCTTGGATGGTATTCGATCCGGTTGTCTATTTCGGTTGGAGATTGAGTCACCCAATCACCCAATCTTTTTTTTTCATCGGGGTAGCGGCCGAGACAAGCTGACGGCGTGAGGGTGTGAGCGGGGGCGCGGAGGTCGCAGGCCGTTGAACCGCTTTGTTTGAAATAAAAATGTTGGCCGGTGCAGGTAGTGACAGCAACAGAGAACAGAGAAGTTGTGGTTGAAAGCGATGGAGGGATGAGGAAGGGTGTTGTCCAGAGGAAGAGATTAGGTGGTGGCTTGGGCGTTTCCTCACCTTAACCCATTCCAACAAAGTGTTTGTGTGTGTTGCATCATTGGTTCTGGCGCACTATCTTATGTGGGTGTGTGTTTACCTATTTATGTATACAAAGTGTGTGTGTGTGTGTGTGTGTGTGTGTGTGTGTGTGTGTGTGTGTGTGTGTGTGTGTGTGTGTGTGTGTGTGTGCGACTTGACCTACCAGGAGTTTCAATACACAAACTAGTGTGTGTTTCTATATAATTGTATGAATTGTACTGCGTGTACGTTTGCCTCTTCATGTTCGTGTGTGTGTGTGTGTGCAGCCTCAGCAAGCGACCTCCAGAACAAGCGTCTGAAGCTGGACTACGAGGAGATCACGCCGTGCCTAAAGGACGTCACGCTGGTCTGGGAGAGGATGCTGGCGACGCCCGGCCGGTCAAAGGTCAAGTTCGACTCGGACACCATCCACGCGGCCGTCACACAAGGTACCCCGCCCAGAGGGACGGCCCGACGTACCGCGCTGTGTGTGTTGAGGCTATAAGGCTCCTCTCGCCCCCGGCCCTAACGGGGTGTGTTACGTTGTCCCCCGCCGGCCAGGGGTCCCCAGGCCGCAGCGCGGGGAGATCTGGAAGCTGCTCTCGGAGCAGTACGTGTTGAGGCAGACGGTCCCGGCCCGGCCGCCCGCCAACCAGACGCCGTACAAGGACCTGCTGAAACAGCTCACCTCCCAGCAGCACGCCATCCTCATAGACCTGGGTGAGAACACACACACTCTGGCTCTCTCTCTCTCACTCACTCACTCACTCACTCACTCACTCACTCACTCACTCACTCACTCACTCACTCACTCACTCACTCACTCACTCACTCACTCACTCACTCACTCACTGTCACACTCACTCACTCACTCAGAAGACTTGCATAGAGCGATATCAGAAGCCTTACTATTACTACTGTATCAGACATTAACGTTCTCTCCCCGTAGTTCTGCCCCAAACATGTACACCACGCGCCACACGCTCTTAATGGCATCAATCTTTTACACCTGACGCATACTCACGCAAACAGATGTACCCTGTCATTTGAGGCCTGCCAATTGGAATAGTTGTCTATCATTTAGGAGCCCTTTACAGCAACAGGTTTTGCCCACGTGCATGATCTACTCCCTTCAAACGTTGTACATAAGTACACACACACACACACACACACACACACACACACACACACACACACACACACACACACACACACACACACACACACACACACACACACACACACACAATGTAAGCTTCTGACAGCCCCAATGACGCCACTGTCTATTTCGTCTGTCAATCGCATTACTCTCGCTCCAACAAAAGAGGGCGGAGCTACAATGTACTTGCAATTATTATTTCCCGGTTCAGTCGCCTGAACAGGCTCTGCAGACAAAATGTCAGAAGAACACCGATACAATCTAAGTTCGAGGAAGCAGGTCGGTTGGAATGAACAGTGGGTTCAACAAATAGTTGAAACTCAAACTGGACGCCCGACTATTCAGAATGCATCTTTAACCTTTTACCTTCTTCTCTTCAAGGGTTCTCCCTTGAGAACCCTTGAAGGGTTCTCAAGGTTACACTAGTTGTTGTTAGGTTACACTAGTTGTTGTTGTTGTTGTTGTAGTTGTTATCACTATTTCCTATCGGAGCAGTGAAGGAAAAGGTGCTGGAAACTGTTAAAGAATTGATCTGAACACCTGAGACACACTCGTGTCTCTCGGGGGTCGAGGGGAGAGGGGGAGGGGGAAAGAGGGGGATGTCAACGCGACTCCTCTGATTGCAGGGGGTTACAGAGATTCCTCTGTTGCACTGTTCTGTCCTGCGGCTCATTCCATACACTGAAATAAACATGAGACCCTTTCCTTCACTTTACTTACATATACATTATTATTTTATGTAAAAGCATATTTAATTTCATTCTGGTGTTGGGTTGGATCCATATTTCATCTATGATTAGAATATTTATATTTCGGCTGTATTGTGTTGTGTGTTGTGTTCGCTCGTTGTGTTTATTTTGGTCCATTCACGCTGATGTTTCTGGCTTGAGGTGAGCAACTGTAACAAAAATGTTCCTCATCCGTGAATAATGCAACTTGCACTTGTAACTGGACAAATATGCACCCAGTCTTGTTGCTGTCTGTAGCAAGGGGCCTCACACAGTCTGGTTTACTTGAAACACCCCCCACACACACAATTACGCACTCGGACACAAACCTGCCAATTGTTCCTGATCTCCTGTCCTCATTATGTTGTCAATTTCTTTAAAAGAGCATGCCCCACTCCCCCTTTACACATCCTTCTATTTAAAGAATTCCTTTCCAAGGATGTAGAGACTTGCGTTCACATGCATGCGTCACTCAAACATCCCAATACCTCTGGCATGGCCTGTATGCAAAGTACCTTAAAGTGTTACTCTGGGTGGGACTGAATGCAAAGCACCTTCTACGGTACCATGTTAATCTGTTGTTATTTATCATTAATGGTACAACATTATTTTGATTGTTAGAAAGGTGCAGGGTCTCTATAATTCAGGGACATAATTTTTGTTATGCAGCCCACCGTCCACCACTCGGGAGTGCACTCAAACTCTCAGTACTGTACACGAAACCTATTTAGCCCTCAACATCAATCTAGTTATCTTCCTTAACCTCCTTATTTTTCCTCATCTTTTTGTTATTGTTTTCCTCCTTCCCTTCCAGGGCGAACCTTTCCCACTCATCCCTACTTCCAAGCCCAGCTCGGGGCAGGACAGCTGTCCCTCTATAATCTCCTTAAAGCCTATTCACTTTTGGACCCTGAGGTACAGTGTTTACATTGATCGATTGATTCATCTTTGAATTGGTCTTCTGTCCGTCTGTCACCACTGAACTGATGACCTTGTGTATTTCTGAGCGGCAGCCGATGAGGTCCATGTGTCGTGTGTGTTGAGCTGCTGCTGTTTGTGCTCGCCGTAGGTGGGCTACTGCCAGGGCCTGTCCTTCATAGCAGGCGTGCTGCTCCTGCACTTGGAAGAGGAGCAGGCCTTTGACATGCTCAAATTCCTTATGTATGACATGGGGCTGCGCAAACAGTACCGGCCTGACATGATCATACTGCAGGTAATCCACGTCACACACTCGCACACACTGGGGCGCACATGAGTACCCCCATACTTTGTACTATGGCTGTTTGTTTGGCAAACAAAAATGTGTGAACTTGGTTGTTGTTGTTGTTTTGTTGTTTTTTTCTCCTTGTGCATTCTCTTTATTTCAAACCTGCACTCACACACAACGCATCACACACACGCAGGTACACACGCATAAGCACACACACACACACACACACACACACAGACACAGACACAGACACAGACACAGACACAGACACAGACACAGACACAGAACCAGAAACAGACACGCTCACACACACAGAGATATATACACGCACAAGCACACACACACTCACACTGCCACTCATCATGATATGAAAATACCCCCACTTAGTGTGGGCTCTGGTGGTTGCCCTGGGTGGGGTGGTAATCCTTTGCGGTCTGCGGCCCCCCCTCCCCTCAGATCCAGATGTACCAGCTGTCTCGGCTCCTGCACGATTACCACAGGGACCTGCACAGCCACCTGGAGCTGCACGAGATCGGCCCCAGCCTGTACGCCACGCCCTGGTTCCTCACCGTCTTCGCCTCGCACTTCCCCCTGGGCTTCGTTGCCCGGGTCTTTGGTAAGACCCCGCCCATCCCCCACCTCTCCCCCATCTCCCCCCCCCCCCCCCCCCCCAAACAAGGGGGAAGAGGAATACGTTCACAACAGGGGAGCGGCTGCTTTCTGTCAGCAGCAGGCGCCCAGTGAGTGAGCATCCAGGAGCATCGAGGAGCAGGTGGGGGGGGGGTCTAGTTCATTTGGCTCAAGGATGCTCACAGGTATCATTTGGATCAGCTGGGAGTCAGACCTCCCTTAAAGGCTTAGCTATGGTTCCACGTCGACTCAACGCAAGGGGGTCAACGGAACCATTACGTTCTTGCGGACCCTCCTTGCGTCCAACGGTAGGACCTGAGGTACGCCTCCCAAAAACTGTAACCTTCCGTGGAGGCGACGCAGCAGCACCGGCTGTGATTGGTCCGCTCACCAAAACCTGACGCAGAGCCAAAACAGGTTCACGACTGCGACAAAGCGTCTGCTTGTTCATTGCGTCGCTTCAGCGTGGAGCCATAGCCGAGCCTTTAGAGACCACGGGTTCATGCTTGGACCCCTCTATCTCTGGGGAGCCTTTTAGCCAAGGACCACTAAATATTTATACTTTCTCATTTACCATGTCAAACACAGCTCGACATGTGCATATTGCGCTGTATTGGCGCCAAATACAGCGTCTCCTTCGAATGATCGACTGAAACACACACAAGGCATTTGGCTAGCTACCACACACAGACAGACAGACACTCACACTGGCCCGCCACATGTTGGGAACGATTAGCCAGGGATAATGGTTAATTGTCTAAATTAAAGAATGTAGGGGGGGGGGCTTTAAATCATTGCGTTCCATGTCAGTATTTTGAAACTGGCCCAACTCGTTCTGGGCCTAATGACGCTTCAGCTGTTGAGGATTTGCTGGCTCTGCCCAATTCCAGCTCCTCTTTATCACTGACCTTTCGTGTGTGTTCATAAAAGCTCACATCTACACCCTCCCTTCTCTAATGGCTTGTTGTTTTCTCCTGTCCCTGCCCATTGTGCACACAGTACACACACACACAGTTGGACACACCCATGTTTTCTTCTAAACTCTCGAGTGCCGCTGACGTGATGCGGATCTCTCTGCTAACGTCACGTCATCCATCACAAAAGCGAGCCAAAAGTCACTGGATCAACTTGTTAAGCTGCACTTTTGAGTGCTTACACGTGCTGGCCTTTCCAACCTGGGCGATAAACAGTCTTTGTTTAAACCCGCCTCCGACCTTGACAGTGATGGGTGCCAATGTCCGTGACACCTCGCCCTGGGGATCCATATTCACCCCTGGCCGTCCCTCTCCATCCCCAGACATGTTGTTCCTGCAGGGGTCCGAGGTGATCTTCAAGGTGGCCCTCAGTCTGCTGGGGAGCCATAAGCCACTGATCCTGCAGCATGACAGCCTGGAGTCCATCGTGGACTTCATCAAGACCACCCTGCCCAACCTTGGACTGGTGCAGATGGAGAAGACCATTAACCAGGTGTGGTGGGTGTGTGTGTATGTGTGTGTGTGTGTATGGGGGGGGGGGGGGGGGGGGGGGGGGTTGTTCTATTGAAAACGTTGGCTATCATAGCAATCATTCACAGTGTCACTCTTCCGGCATCATATACCACTGCCACGAGATCGAATTGTCAGGTTGGAAATGTTGGTATGTGTGTTGGATCCAGGTAACTTGATCGAATGCAGTCAGGTTGAGTTGAGCAGTAGGTTGAGTCATCTTTTTAACGAGGTCCCTTAGATACCATTTTGTCAATCACACTTATTTGTCTTATTGCTATTTAATTTACTGTTTACTCTTTGAGCAGACAGTTTTATTGCTCAACAATAGGACCATAATTTGATTGATGTATTTTATTTTCTCGGTGACTGTGCTATAGTTGTAATAAAACATGTGGGTGTTATATTGCTTAACTAACCCCAATAAATACCAATAAATATCCAGAGGCAGACAGTTTCTGGCGACAAAGTTTAGTGATCTCATCTTGACATTTTGACTTCATTAGTCCAATCATCGTGTGTGTGTGTGTGTGTGTGTGTGTGTGTGTGTGTGTGTGTGTGTGTGTGTGTGTGTGTGTGTGTGTGTGTGTGTGTGTGTGTGTGTGTGTGTGTGTGTGTGTGTGTGTGTGTGTGTGTGTGTGTGTGTGTGTGTGCACACGGCAGGTGTGTCAGATGGATGTCTCCAAGCAACTTCAGGCCTACGAAGTGGAGTACCACGTCCTACAGGATGAGTTGATGGACACGCCCCCTACCCTCAGCCAATCCCAGAGGGTCGCGCAGTTGGAGAGGACCAATCAGAGCCTCCGGCAGCAGAACCGCGACCTGCTGGAGGAGCTGCAGGTACACTGACAGACGGACGGAGAGCTAGAAGACACACTCATTAGCTTGTTTAGCTATTCAGCCCTTACACTGTGTACCTGTACCCACCCCCTGCCCTCTCTACCCCCCAGGTATCCCAAGCACGCGTGGCGGGCCTGGAGGGCCGGCTGGAGGGCCTGGCGCGGTCGGAGGGCCAGCTGAGGGAGCAGGTGTGCGGGCTGGAGGAGGAGGCGCGGGGGCTCCAAGGAACCGTGTCCCGGCTGCACACCCTCCTCACCGGCCTGGGGGTCCACACCTCCGCCGAGGGGGAGCTGATCGCCCGTCCGCGCTCCCCCGACCAACAGCGGCCCTGGGCGGCTGGGCACCCCCCCGGTACAGAGGGGCTGGGGAAAGGCCCCCCGGACCCTCTGCCTGAACCTCTGGCACTCCCGGGAGGGCTGTAGCCCCCAACCCCTCACACACACGCAGAACAAAGCAAGACAGAAAATAAGAACAGAACTTTATTCCAAACACTAAGTTGAGATGAGGAGGACCTGGACTGTTAGCCATGCCCCCCCCCCCCCCCCCCCCCCCCCCTCCATCCATAAGTAGAAAGCCCAGCAGGCTGGGAAGGCGTGTCGATGTATCCCACCCTATCACCTCGCCCCAGGCTCCGACTACGCCGCTCACGGCCCTGGAAGAGAGGGAAGGCCAGAGAAGGGTGGTTCCCTGCGACACGGGCTCCAGGAGCCGAGGAGATCATGTAGCCCTCAGAGAGGACTAGATTCCCCCGGAGTGGGAGACCCAGCACGCGGAACTCGCTCTGGTTATATTTCCTTGTTCCTGGCCTGTCGTGAGAAAGCCACGCACACATGCACGCGCACGCACGCACGCACGCACACACACACACACACACACACACACACACACACACACACACACACACACACACACACACACACACACACACACACACACACACACACACACACACACACACACACACACACACACACACACACACACACACACACACACACACACACACACACACACACACCACATGTATCATGCCACCACAGGTTGTCTGAGAGGTGTTCTGTACCACCGACGCAGTGAATGTTTGTCGAGTCCCCAAAGAATTTTCCCCTGACAGAACAAAGTGAGAGGATGCTCTGGTGGTGACAGAAACGATATCAATCACTCCCTAAAAAACGCAACGCTGAGACCGGGCCAAAAAAGAAAAAAAGGAGCAGGTATTCAAATATCAAACTGGCAAGACGCAACATTGAGATCTTTGGCGTGTCGTGCGTTCACAGTCTCTTGAGCCGTCAGTGTTAAGTCAAACAGCTGGAACTGTAATATAATGGTTAGCTTATCTGGTGTTTGCTGTTTACACTTCACATGTACTCATTGTCCACTTTCATATGTAAACTCTCGGGATGACTGATACGAGACGATGAGTGACTCGCTCTGAGCTTCTTTTCCCTGCATGCTACGCGTGTACAAGCGACTGAGCACAGGGTCAACACCTGCCTAGTGGGTGTCTGCACAATATTGTTTTTTGCCAAATTCAAGAAATATTGGAATTAGTCTGAGAAAAGCTAATCTGTACATCAGCTAATATTCCTGCCTGCTGTAGTGTGTGTGTGTGTGTGTGTGTGTGTGTGTGTGTGTGTGTGTGTGTGTGTGTGTGTGTGTGTGTGTGTGTGTGTGTGTGTGTGTGTGTGTGTGTGTGTGTGTGTGTGTGTGTGTGTGTGTGTGTGTGTGCCATTTACACTGTAAAGACTCCTTGCACAAGTTTTTTGTTTTCTTTTTAAATGGTTTCAATTGTGTAGTATTGTATTGAAATGTTATTATACACTTTGATGAAATACATTTCCTTAGTTTTCAATACAAGTGAATTCATGTTGTCTTTAATTTTTTGTGTGTGTGCACCTATTGCTCTATTTGTTTATTGGTACAGCTAGATGTAGGGCTTATAGATGTAGTAGTCCTCTCACTGCATTTTAAATGCCATGCCATTCTTGCTTTGTTTTTGAAGCGATGGTAGAATTTGTTGAGGGGTAGGAACATAGAAATGTTAGGTTGGCTCTCGGCCTCAAATTTTCTTATTACTGATCCACTCATTTTCAATGCCTGTGGAAATTCACCTGAAGAGATATGTTGACTACAATAGTGTATGTGATTAGGCCTTTTAAATCATTTAAGTTGCTAGACGGCAGAGCCTCAGGGCTACAGGTCAAGGCTACAACCATGCTCCAGAGTTTAAGGTCATTTGGAACCCATATTATTATTATTAAACGTAGAGGGGATACACAAGTTTGTCTGATTTGAATGTACTTCATGGCTCATTCTCTGGATCAAAATGCAAAATCCTGACATGAATCAGTGTAAATGTGTTCTGGAGCCAGTGGAGGGTCAGATAGCCTGTCAACTGCTGCATTCAGCTACATAAAATCTTTTGCAGATCGAATTTCTCCAGGGGGATTTTTCTGACCAGTGTTTTAACGTTTGGTGGGTTCAAGTGCATCGATAATGTTTTTTGCTTATTGACAAGACCTAAGTGAGTTTAGCCAACCTAGAGAAGGCCTACATTGTAGGGGAGAACACTACTACTACCTACTAGGTTGATCAGGACTGATCTTAAATGGTCCATCAGCGAAGTGTTCTCACTGATAGTTTGAGATCAGTCCTAGTATGCATGACTATAGTAATAAGGTCCTCAAAGAAAACATAAGTGAGAAAGAAAACCAGATTTTTCAGTTCTCCTTTCTTCCCTAATCTGACCTCACTCATAACTTTGATAATAGAGTGGGTTCAACAAGACCTACCTCACTATTGTTTTGGTCTAACCAAGTTTCGGGTAAAATCATAAATGAAATCCAAGTTTATTCTCTTTGAAATCCTTAATCAAAAGGGATTTGCCTGCTTCAAACCGGACATTTGATAATGCCAAGTTATATATGCTTAAAATAGTTTGGACATGATGAGAATGATTAATCAGATTGCTTAATTCACTGTGCAGGTTGAAGATACTCAAATTCAAAATTATATTTCAGTCATTCATGTTGGGTGCCAACACCAGCTACTGAAACACATATCTTCGTCTATACTGGGCAGATTTATCATGCTGTCTGTGATGGTTTATTTTCCTCATAAAAACTGTTGGGATCAGATGTTCTCTGAATACTGGTGTATAATGCGTGGCCCATTCTCTTCAACATCCAGTAGGACCAGCATTACAGCAGCAGCTTTTACAGTTCAGCTTTTATTCATTACTCCCCTTCAACGTACAGACATTAGCCATCATCAGCCATGTACATGCCCAAACACACGCTGACACGCACATTCTTGACTTTTGATAACGTAGGTTGAACATTACTCTGTAATAATGGCCATTGATTGTGGCATTTTTTGTATTTATTGTTTTTGTGTGAAAGTTTATGTGTAGATTAAGTTGAATCTGCCCTCCTTGAGGGCTGAGTATGAGAGAGAGAGAGAGAGAGAGAGAGAGAGAGAGAGAGGGAGAGGGAGAGGGAGAGAGAGCGAGCGAGTGTCTCTGCATATGTGGTGGTATTTGTTAAGGTAGTGTTTTTTAAGTTTTTTTAAAGCATATTTACTTTTGTTACGCTTCACTTCCAACTCTGCACCTCTGTGCTGTTCCTCCCCACTCCCCCACTCATGTGCCTCTGAAGCCGCGCCCAGTGCCTCTGAAGCCACGCCCAGTGCCTCTGAAGCCAACCCCAGACTAAGACTATGACTGATAAAGAAAACAGTCATGGTTATTAGATTTTTTTATCAGCTTATTGTTTTCCGTTATTAAATGGAAGGCCGCTATTCTTGTCAGATAACGAACATTGTAATACAGCGCACCTTCGATGTGCTATAAATCAACATCAAAATAATGATGAATAACGCTGTTATCAAAGAGGTGCCTTGGTGTGGCAGGGGCCTTGGATTGGTGTTCGTTCAAAAGGTCAGAGGATGTCATTAACAGCCCTTTGGAGCTCATAGAGATTCAAATGATGGATGGAGACAAATGATGCCCTTATCATTGTCGGCCTTCACCGAGATCAACCTTTAATGGTTCTAATGGAGAAGAAGGCTGAGGTTTCCCTCCACATCAGGCTTTTGGTTCAGATGTTTTCAATCCATAAAACTGTTCTCCATACAACATGTCCGTAATAGTGGATGCATGTATTTGTATGCATGTGAACATCAATTATATCTGATGGGGTGTGTGTGTGTGTGTGTGTGTGTGTGTGTGTGTGTGTGTGTGTGTGTGTGTGTGTGTGTGTGTGTGTGTGTGTGTGTGTGTGTGTGTGTGTGTGTGTGTGCCTGTGCATGTAGGCAACATCCGTACGTGTTTAATGTCAGCATGCTACCTATCCTTCCCATATCTGTACAGGTAGTCATCATGTTCCATTGCATAATGTTTCCAGTACCAAACATGCCACTGTAATCTGTTATCAGATGACATCTTTATTGACCTGCTATTGATCAAACAGTGCAATTACGTGTCAAGTTCCCTGACAGTTTGTTATAAGTAATTGTCGAATGGTATTTTGATTTATATGATGTAGTACTTTCAATGTCAAACTTTGTGAAACACTAATAATAATAATTTAATATTAATTAAAGGATAGACCTCCTTATAAGTGTGCAATTACCTCATTGAACTCATAGGATGAAAAATAATGTTGCTAAATGATGGTTTAATTGCACATATTGACTGACGCCATTCCTTACTTGTACCAACACAAATGCAGTCTGAGACCAGAGGATGGGCCCCTTTACTTATTATTGTGGGAGCAATGGGTTCAAGGACCTTTGCAGGCCTCTCATATAATTTTTTATTGCTCTTGATTGGTTAAATTATTCATTAGTGACACTGATATCCGTTCAACGGAACAACTATCTCACACCTTTTTAAATGAACATTAAACTGTTACCCATATAATAAGCGTCATACTTCACTTCATATGGGTAAACAACAACATATGCTAGCATAGCCGTACATGTTAATAATGTAGATATACATGCTACTAGCATAGCTATGCATGCTGCTTAAATACTGCTTAAAATGCTA
>NC_082384.1:8758006-8760506 GCF_031168955.1 Gadus macrocephalus
ATCTCTCATTCCCGATGTTGCAATCAGCCTGAATAACCTTTCAATGCACTGTTTATATTTCTGTGTATCCGTGTGCGTTTGTATGTGTTTATGTGTGTGTGCGGGGGGGAGTGTGTGTGTGCTATGTCCCCTAGCTATTTTCTCCCAAACTCTTCGAGTGACATTTTGTCTTCCACCAGATCTGCTCATCGCTGCAAAACCGTCTCTCCCTCCGTTCCTTTCATGCCTGCCCAGTGTGCGTCCCCCCCCCCCCCCCCGCGCACACACACCCACTGCCTCTAATGGGAAGCAGAAGGACATGGAAGGAAGAGAACGAGGGAGTAGAGGCACGCACACACCCACTGCCTCTAATGGGAAGCAGAAGGACATGGAAGGAAGAGAACGAGGGAGTAGAGGCACGCACACACGCACACACAGACACATACGCACACATATATACACCATGCAAGAATGAATATGCACACATAAACACACACAATCATGTGCTTGCATGATTGTATACCTGCCCTTAACACAATCACAGATGTGCACGCAGGCATGTCATTGCATACACAACTTCACTCATGCGCAAACAAACGAGCACACTCTCATACACGCACACACACACTCACCATGTACGAATACACACGCAAACAAACAGAATCATGAATGGGAGTGTTTCTACACAATCAATCCAAACACACGCACAAACAAACACTGTGTTGATTGGCCCTGTTGGGTGTGAGAGGCCTGAGCCCTCTTACACGTCTCACAGCTCGCTCTCTGATCGCCGTTGCTGAAGGTGACCTTCTGGCCCCCCTGCAGGCAGCCATCGATCCATAAACCCTGGAGAGACCGAGAGGGGGGGGGGGGGGGGGGGGGGCTGTGGAGCAGATGGCCAGCAACGGACAGACCAGAAGATGAAACACAATGGATGGTTTCCTGGTTGTCGGAGCAGCCTTACATGCTTGCAGTAGAACGGATTGAGGCTAGGATGCTACAGTACCATCCCAATCCCCCCCCCCACCCCCCGCCACCCCATTTGAAAAGCAATCAGTGACCCAGTATTCACAATCTCGGGGTAATCACTCAGCTCTGGAGCACTCCCTCAGTCAGCGTGAATGCTCCTTTCCAAATGAGGCATTTTGGGTCGGTAGTTGGGGTTTACCAAGAAGGATGTGGAACGAGTTGAGGGACAAAGCGGAACCAACGCCGCGCGGGTCTTAAGGCCAGCTGCACTGCGTGTCAAACCTTTGTGTGTACATGAAGGTTTGGAGCCACATTGTTTTTCCTCTGACAGATTGTGATATGAGGTGGGTTTGGTGAGACGTTGCACCACGTAGTGATGTGAGAACAGATGTGAAACTGCTGGGCGTGCCTGACGGTACACTAACGCGGCGGCGGTGATTTCCCACAGAGTTTCGTGATATTATAATCATGGCTGGGACAGCTGGGAACAGGTGGAGGACAGGCAGAGCAAAATAAGGCTCCCCGTTTCCTGATCATATCTACGTTCTGTCCCGATCACAGGACAACACCAGAGGGAATACCGCTAGATCATGTGCACACACTCACACACACACAATTCCACATGACAATATCAATTTCTCTCAATTAGCCAGACGTTAGCTTGTTCAATTCACAAAATGTTGTTCGATTTATGCATGATGATGGGATATGAATTATTAAACGTCCGTGCATTATTAAACTTGCAGAAAGAACTGCAATAACGGATTAGTTGCATGACACCTTAATTTACTTTTTATTCCTTGAATATGAAATAATGTATCATTATAAATAGGGCTATTAATAGGGTGTGTTTGGTGAGATCATGTGAAAGCAGATGTGAAACTGCCAGGCGTTAAAGTTTGACAGAAGACTTATACAGTGGCCACGTTCTCCCACAGAGTTTCGTATTTACTGATATGCTTCTGTTTTGTAGCATCGGCAACGTCATTTTCCAATAATGGGATACCCCGTCATGGTTTATCCCATGTATGTCTTCCACCTCTACTTTTCTGCCCAATTCATGGGCCTGGTAGGAAATGAAGGACAAAAGATAATCATGGCATTTAGAAACAGGGGGCATAAAGAATTGGAATTGCGGCCCTAATAAAGAGTATATTTTGCTGGCCTTGAGCTGATGAAAACGATAAGGCCGCCACAGACAGGCAAAGGGGCAGGAATATCAATGGCAAAAATAGTGGAGGCAAGAAAAGCATCTAAAATATGTCTCCGCAGAGGAAGTGAGCCCTAAATGGCGGGAGACTTTCAGAAATGCCATCTTTTGCATCATTCGAGATTCACAAAGAAACTCACCCTAATATGACCCTGTCCCGATTGGTCAACTAAATTAAACTCGTTTAATAGTTAGAATAATAGTTAGCACACACACACACACACACACACACACACACACACACACACACACACACACACACACACACACACACACACACACACATACACACCACACACACACACATGAATAAAACGCACACACTGAAAGTTACTCACAGCA
>NC_082384.1:8763006-8788006 GCF_031168955.1 Gadus macrocephalus
CAGCGTGTTGGTGCTGGCTCCGCCGTTAAATCATGGTGGCGCCGGGGGTACCTCTCCCGGCGGCACCCACCTAGCCACCTTCAACCCACCGGCAAGGTGTTCCCTAAACTGATACCACCTGCTGTGTTTCTAATGTCCTGCCTCAGGGCATCACAACCTCAGCAGTAGTCAGTCTACTCTGTAGCCTACTTCAGCAGAGACACGCAAAGTTGAAATCCCGATTGGTCGATTGAGCAGCTTCCAGTTAGTAGGCTGGAGAATTTCAGAATTCAATCAGTACCAGTGTCCTGTCTGAGGTGGCTGGATGGCATGGGGGGGAGGACTCTGGGGAGGGTTGATGGTATAATCCTTCTATACAAAGGTATGCGATGGCTAGAATTATTTCTTTGCAGAACATATTATATAAAGGGGACATATTATGAAATCAACACTTTTCCTTGGATTTGGGGTGTTGTTTTGGGTCTCTGGTGCACCCACACGCATACAAACTTTGAAAAAAGTCTGTCAATAATTTTTTGAGTGAGATACGCATTTCTGAAGTACCCCGCCTACAGTTACCAAACGAGCGAGTCAGTTTCGGCGCCCCCTCCTACGTAGGAAGGGGAAGGGGGCACAGTTGAATATTACATCCCAATTCCTCTCTCCCCTCCAATCAGAGTATAGCTACGATTTTGTGGACCAGTGGACGAGCAGCTCCGGCGGGGGGAACTCGACTGCAGCCCAGCAGCTCACCTCCCAGAGTACAATCCCTCCAGGTCGCGGCTCATGGACTTCAGATGGGTCAAGGCCAAAGTTCCTTTTCCCCCAATTCTTCTCAACCATGTCCGATATATCCCCCACTTGTTCTGGAAGTACCAGAGACATCAGATGAGTCTTTATGATTCATAATATCACCCGAGGCACACAAGGCTTTTGGCCGTTATATTAGATATAATATTATTAAGTACCCATACATAATATTATTATTATTATATTGTAGCGTCACCGGGTTTGGGAGATAGGGGCGGCGAAAAGGGACGAACGGAACCGCACGAAAGGGCCCCACCGGGCGCTCACATGCTCCCCTTCAGCAGTTTCTGGTGGGCGCGCCTATGGAGAGGGTGGCGGTGGACGTAGTGGGGCCACTGCCCCGCTCGGACAGAGGCAACCGCTATGTTCTCACGGCCATCGACTACTTCTCCAAGTGGCCCGAAGCCTATGCCATCCCCGATCAGGAAGCTGAGACCGTGGCCGACGCACTGTCTGAAGGCATGTTCAGCCGTTTTGGGGTGCCAGAGACCTTGCATAGCGACCAGGGGGAGAAACTTTGAGTCTCGGGTGTTCTCCGCCATGTGTGAGCGCCTGGGCATCCATAAGACCCGCACATCTCCCCTGAGTGATGGACTGGTGGGAGCGATTTCACCGCACTGTGGGCCAACAGCTGGCCATCCTCACCTCCCAGCACCAGACAGACTGGGATAACCACCTTCCCCTGGTTCTCATGTCTTGCCGCACCGCCGTGCAGGAGTCTACGGCATGCAGGCCGTCCCTTCTCATGCTGGGAAGGGAGCTACGTACCCCAGCAGAGTTAGCGTTTGGTCGACCACCGGATGCCCCAGACTGTTCCCCTGGCCCCGGTTATGCCAGGAGACTCCAAGATCGCCTGGAGTCGGCCCACCTATTTTCCCAGGAGCAGCAGCAGAGGGCAGGGGTGAGTGAGGCAGAAAAGAAACTACGATGTAAAAAGCAAAGGCAGGCATTTCCAGGCGGGAGAACTAGTTTGGGAGTTCAATCCCAAAAGGAAGAAGGGGAGATGCCCTAAACTGGACAGTCCTTGGGTGGGTCCCTGTCGAGTTCTGGAGAGGCTGGGTGAGGTGGTGTACCGGTTACACTTACCACCTAAAGAAGGGTGGCACTGCACAGAGACAGACTGGCTCCGTACCGAGGGGGTGCCGCCCCACTGGCCCTGGGGGGTCCAGCGACTCCTCGCTGTCGCCCTGCCTCCTCAAAGCCCACCCCCCCCCGGCTACACTGGCGGGGCCTCGGTCTGTCGCCCGAGGCCACCAGGGCACTTAAAATACTTTGTCTGCTATCTATAGGAAAAGAAAAGTAATGTTGTTCAGTGTTCTGCCTGTTGTTATACTGGGGGTTGAAGCTCATTATGTTAAAGGCAGTTAAGTTATTCTGAGGGCTGTGTGTTTTTCTGTGATTCCTTGGGGCGAGGAACTTTGTGAAGGGGGGGTAATGTAGCGTCACAGGGTTTGGGAGATAGGGGCGGGCCATCTCAGAGGGGGTTCTGGGTGTTTCCTTCTGCGCGGGGGTTGTCGTTGTGGTTTTCAGGTCGAGCTGCTCCTGCCTGTCCAAGTTGTGGAATTCAATAAACCCGCTGTTAAGCCTTACTTCGCTCACTGCCTCGCCTGTGGTCATTAAAATATTATATTATATAGATATAGAGCTCCAGGAGCACGCAAACGGCAACAATCCCTTCTCCTCCATGATGTGGTTCAGTCTGAGAGCTCATTGGTCAATGGGCAGCAGCTCGTATGCATTAAAGCTACAGACACCAGAAACAGCGCATTCTGAAGGGACTGAAACAGAGGGGAATAGCGGTAGGCAAGATGTTTTTTTCCTAAAAGTTATTTCCAGCAAACAGTTTCAAAAACATTTTTCTGGAACTCAAATATGTTTACTTGTTGGGAAAACACCATAATATGTCTCCTTTAATTAGGGGTCCTACGAAATCCGTAGGAACCCTATTATAATCGTTAGTATTATTATTATTATTATTTTCCTGACTTTTTGGCTCCAAAAGTTATAAAAATTGCCATGCTCGTAGAACTTGTAAAATTAATTATGGAATCAAAAGATCCCTGTGTTTTGAAAGATCTTTCAATTATTTTACACATTCTAAACATCTCTGATCATATCTTAAACATCTCTGATCATATTTTACACATTTTAAAAATCTGTCATATTTTTTTGAAACATTTTAAACATATTTTTGAAACATTCTAAACATCTTTGTTCGTTTTTAAACACATTTCTTAACAAATTTTAACATCTTTATCTAAGCAGGTTTTTGCTTATCGTTTTTAAAATACATTGGAACATCTTAATCTGTAAACTGCCAGTTTAGCCTCCTTTTTAGCACACCTCAACTTTAGTGGGAGCAATGAGTTTGCGTAGCTGTGTTCGAAATCGTTCACTATCACGGATATAGTGCACTATAAAGGGTGCTCGCCATTTTATTGTGGTGTTCGAATTCCCAGTGGTCAATTCCATGCGCACTATATAGTGGACTGAAAATACCCAAAATTTGAGTGAACATACGATGTTCCCTACATGTTGCTCCCGTATACCACAATGCAATGTGGTCGTGTTTTTCCGGAGGAGAAGAAGAAGCTGAATAACCACGAAAACGAATAGAAATGTCAACAATTTATTTGGGATTTAAAAAAAATGTAACATTCAAAATTAATTAAAAAAAAACCTTGATCAAGGAAATGTAACATACAACATCAATACAACCTCCAGTTTTCCTCGTGGGTGTCCGGTTTGTTTACATGATGTGGGCGCAGCTGTCTGCTTCACACAAATACCCGGCGCATTTACTGACGCAAATGACGTTTAGAAATGTTCAGTGTAGTGACCGAATTCTCGTTTGTTCGTTCCCTATATCGTGCACTATATCATAAACACTATAGGCCTATGGGGAATAATGAGTGAGTGAATAGGGAATGATTTCGAACACAGCGCGTCTTCGTCTTTGCGTTTTTCTTGCGTTACTTTTTCTGGAATAATTGTTCTCACTTCGCGCCCCCCCTGAAGAACTCGGCGGCCCTCAGGGGAGGTGCGCCTCACAGTTTGAAAACCACTGCATTAACTCCTTTGGCACCGAAAGTGGTAAAAGCTGTATGTACATGTACATGTACCAGGTGACTGTGGGACTATATGGTGTTAAATTCATAGCAATAAGGTCAAAGACGGCAGAGATATACATTTTAAAGTGAAATACATGCATACCTCCAATGTTTATACAGCTCTAGCATTGCATTCAAATACGTAGGCTCGGCTGTTGAATATGGCTATTAGGAAGAGATTCCTTAGTGTACCCATGCCAAAGTTGAGACTATATCTGAAAAAAGAGTTCTCCCTTCTGCACCACAGCCTCTCTACGATGCAGGCTGGGCCTTAAAGCGCTACACACGTAATTTTGCTAACATCCGTTTGACACAATATGCTTTAGAAACATGGTTGGTGATTGTTTAGTTTTTAAGGCATTCCAACGCCATATTACCATACCGACCAAGCTCAGCATACCGCCACTTACGGAAGACATATTTTTTTTAAACCATACTCTTATCTGCCCATGGCAGTCTTCGGTCATACTGTCGGTTGTTATGTATTTTAAGCACATAAGCTGCCCCCACATAGCCACTAGGAAGCAGGATCGAACACACAAGTTGCATTACCCTCACATAGCCACTAGGAAGCAGGATCAAACAAACAAGCTGCATTACCCTCACATAGCCACTAGGAAGCAGGATCAAACAAATAAGCTGCAATAACTACTCCAGCCACAGATGGCAGCACCTTTGGACAGGTGACACGTGGCCTACTTCACATAGGCCACGCCCACTTGATACTAACCAGAGCGGGGGTCAGATTGAGGTCAGAAACATAGGCAGACCCGCAGAGAGCCTCGGGCCTAAGCCCCGGGGCTCAAAGTAGCTCTTCAGTATTTTTCTCCACGCGTGTTAGATAAAATTCCCTCCCTTTTGCTTCATAGTTACCATACCGAAATACTTTAACAAATAAAGTGAGTTAAAAGCGATCCGGATCCGGACTACTTTCTTCTAAAACGCGACACGGTCAAACTGTCGGTCATACAGTCACACTGTCAGTCATCCGGTCATACTGTCTGTCATACAGGCATACTGTCAGTCATTCAGTCATACAGTCATACTGTCAGTCATACTGTCATACTGTCAGTCATACTGTCATACAGTCATACTGTCATACAGTCATACTGTCCGTCATACAGTCATACTGTCAGTCATTCAGTCATACAGTATGAGCGACAGTATGACCAAATGACACACAGAATGACCGTATGACCGACAGTATGACTGTATGACTGACAGATACTGTCAGTCAGTCATACTGTCGGTCATACTGTCGGTCATACGGTAATTCTGTCGGTCATACGGTCACACTATCGTGGTTGTTTGCAACTATATTTATTATTGAAATCACTATCAATCAGCATTGACCACAGATATGTCCTGGTCATTTTATGCTCAGAGCTAGTTGCAATGTAAATGCACCTTGAAATTGTCTGCAAATTCTTTGAAACATAACGCAACAAAATATATCTTACCCTAGAGTGGATGAGTCCATATTACTAAATATTTCTTCCCAACCAAAGCATGTTTTCATTTCGTTTTTCTCGGTTTTGTGATACTGCCAAACTTCCCCCACCCCCACCTCCCTACACACACACCCATGCACTTACTTACACACTAACGTACACACACACGCACACACACACGCACGTATGCACGCACGCACACACGCACACACACACACACACACACACACACACACACACACACACACACACACACACACACACACACACACACACACACAAGCTCACCATGCTCAAGACGTTGAAAGTGACACTCACCCCCTAACAATTTCTGATAAGACAGGAAGTTCAACAGGAAGTCTTTGGGTGAGTCAGTTTGTCAAAATGTACTTTCTGTGTGGGTTTGTGCGTTAGTGTGTATGGGACCCTTCCTGCATGCATCTGTGTGTGTGTGCGCATGTGTGTTTCGTTCTCTCTTGGCGCAGTCATGACAACATGACAAAAGCTGCCCTCGCCAAGCTCGCCATCCTCGTCGTCCTCATCTTCATCATTTGTATTCCAGAGTTTTGGTGGCACCGAGGTGCGTAACTGAACACACAGGGTGGGCGTCTGACTGATCATGGCTGGTACACATGTGTGTGGGTGTGAGTGTGTGTGTGTGTGTGTGTGTGTGTGTGTGTGCGTGTGTCTGTGTGTGTGTGTATGTGTGTGTGTGTGTGTGTGTCGGTGTGTTTGTGTGTGTGTGTGTGTGTGTGCCACATGTGCTGTAGCCTGTATGTCAGAATGAATAGCTATTACTTGAGTGTTACTGAGTTTGTTAGCGAAGGCATTGCCATGATCTGTCAGCTATCAGTGAGGGAAACTTGCCGTTCAAATATCTGTTTTGAGTCGACGGCGCCATCCTCTGTATCAGCTAAATTAGATTTGACCAATCAGGGCATCTCTTCCCTGATTGGGTCCGGCGATCCTTCTTGCCTGTCAATTACAGGTGCTAAATCTGAGTTGACTTCTCAGCAGTGGGGAAACGTAGGGAGGGAGGGGGAGACATGCATTTGGTTGTTTAGTTTCAACATCTTCCTGCTCTTCTCTGCTCGCACTCTTTTCAAAGCTCGAATCTTACCTGAAACACCTCTAACTATTGCTTCAATCACGTATTTCACAATTCATGAATCACTTCTGAGGCATAAACTAGACTTTGTATGTAAGGCAGCAGCTCTCACCTCGAAAGCAGTTTTGGGCTGGGTTGGATCTGGGCTTCCACTGATAAAAAACTTTAGTTTTTGGATTCCAATTTACTTTATATTCTATCTTTCTGTTCTTAGCTAAATATTTTCTGAGCACTGACAGCAAATCAATGGCAGGCTTCTAACACGAATTATAGGAGTCTCTGCATGTCTGTCTGTCCTTCGGGTTCCTCCACAAGCTTCCATTCGATCAAGATCGTGAGATCTACGGGACACATGTATTAGTAAATATTCGTATTATAATAATTCATAAGTACAAACTGTGTTGTGTATTCAGAGGGGAACCCTGTTAACTGTTAGAATGCCTAACAACATGCTGGGAACAGCTCACTGGCTACAAGTACATAGATAGAAGAAAGCAGGACCGGAGAGTCTTGTCTCTCCTTGTCTGTTTTGCATTTTTTTTATTGATTAATACATTTCAGAACAAAAGCTTTTGTTACCGTAAATAATCCCCAAATATCTAAATAGACTGATCTTACTATAGTATGAGGATTCTCTGTTTATATGTCTGTCCTTCCATCTTCTAAACAACTGTTCATCTGATCAACTTCCCGCTTGGCGACTTCACACATGGCCGGCATGGGGAGCTGGTTGTAAACTTTTGCTGCTCAAAAACATGCACCCCCAGGTAGGGTATCACTGAGGCCCAAAGGGAGTGCAGTGTCCAGGGAGGGGTTTGGACGAGCGGTGACCCGAAGAAGCTCCAAGCAGCATCGCCGGAGACCAAGCCATCGGCCCGCTCCGAACGACGACTGCACTCGTCCTTCCTTAAGCCGTGTGCTTCCCCTGTCAGTCTGGGAGACAGAGAGTGCGCCAGTCTCCCACCCACATTTTCCAGATGCACCCACTTTTCCTTCTTTACTTTCCGCGTCTTAGGCCCGAGGGTGGACTTCCTGTGTGTGCCGTGCCGTCCTGCCGAGGAGTGTGGCTGGCTGAGGGGGAGGCACCCGGAGGATTCTGGAAGGGAGACGGGAAGGGGAGGACAGTGTGATCCCTGCCTGGCCCCGGGCAGCGATCAGCCCCAGCCAGAGCCTGTGTGCACCGCCGCTGACGGGGGCAACGGGACGGAGCCAGGGTCAGACTACGGGGGCAGTAATGAGGACCCTGGCAACGGGTGGTTCATGTGTGAGACGGATATGGAAGAGGCCTATTTTAGCGGCAGCAGCAACATGTCAGGTAGGTCGGATCACCTTTGAGTCTTGCGAGCCAATACCTTCTGTAGGTGTGGTCTATCTGTGTGACTTACTGCATGTTTATTTGTCTTTCCAAAATAACCATCCATCCATCTATCCGTCCATCCACCCATCCATGCATTGCTCCTCTGGGTGGAAAGACTCACCGAAGGATCTGGAGGTGTGGATGGTGGTGCAGCTTGAAGAACCTGTTCACCTGAACTTGGTCCTGTACGATCAGCGCAACACCACCTCCTCGTACCTCCACCCTGCTGCGGAGCCGGAGGAGGAGGCGGACGACAGACAAAAGGCGTTCTACTGCTGCCGCCCTCCGCCAACTGTGCCCCAGCCGGCCAATCGCAGTCGCTGTCTCATTCAGTTGGCTAATGGATCATCTCTGTCTAAAGCGGGAAAGCAAGTGCTACCATGGGAACTGACTGGGAAGAAAGGTTGGTCTCGCTATGTAATGCTTGAGAAACAGAACGTTCTGTCCGATATTGGCTTTTTTGCCGATATCCGATATGCGATATTGTCCAACTCTAAATTTTCGATCCCGATATCAGCCGATACCGATGTCGATGTTTGGGTTATTTTTCCTCAAACCTAATTTAGGTAACATTACATATCTCCTGTTGTGGAATTAACACAACATGCTTAATGTTATTGTGATGCCCCACTGGATGCATTCTTGAATGCAACAAGGCTTTCCAAATGTTAACATTGTCTGTGCAAAATAAGAAAAATACTTCAACTTAATTTAAGGGAAAAGTGCCATGTTTATTTTTATTTTTTTAATGGTCTCAGACAACAGTTTGGATTACACTCTCCCTGAGATAATCTTGACAATGCCCACAACAAATAGGGCAAACTTGACTTCACAAATGATAAAACATTGTACCTGAACAACTATGTGCAACATAGCAGTATGTTTCTTTAACTAAAACTCAATAACCTTAATTGAATAAATGCACAAATATGAGTCAATTACAATGTGCACTGTACTGCACAATTTTGAAAACATTTATTTGAGCTATAAATTAAAAAAAAAAAAAATATATATATATATATATATATTTGATCGGTTTTAAGGCAAAAAAAATCCGATACCGATATTGACCGATATTACATTTTTATGCTAATATCGGGCCGATAATATCGGTGGGCCGATAATATCGGACATCTGACTTCAATATGACACGCGTTGATTCGAAAGGTCATGACATTGATTCAGAGGTATGGTTTATGCGGATAACGAAGAACCACCAATCAGACATAAGTCTAACGATTCATCTGTTTAATGAGTAAAATAGAGAGCATTTTCTTAAAAGCGTCGGACACGACAGTTCAATTTGATTCACATAAATAACCTCCCTCCCGCGACCTTCTTCTGACCTTCAGTTATTCTTCCTTCATTCCTTCATTCTCCACCCACTGCATCTCCAAGGCGGTATTGATTCTGGCTCGCCTTCTTTCTTGTTCTGCTATATTGCCCACCTCCATACTGCTTGAAGCTTCACCCAAGTTCTATTTTCTAATATCCTGTTGAAACCTAGATGAACTCAATGAAAGCTCTGTCTTTGTCCAGCGCTCTCCTGGCCCTGTGCCTCCATTTGAATCATTCTCCTCACATGGTTTCATTCACTTCATTATTTATAATATTCCATTTCTTGTCGTCTGTGGTTTTTCAAAATGGTGCCTGTGGAACCCAAATGATTTTAATGAGATGGTTCCAGGAATCCCCTCAGAAAAAAAACTTAATTTAGTGAAATGATTAATTTAATCTTTGACTCGGTAGGACAGACATGAAAGACACTCAATATGACTGTGATAATGGGTCTGTCTTCGGGTGCTCCCTAAAGTTGAACATTAAAATGATTGTTTTATCACGGCTGCCGTGATAGAAGCATTTCTTTCCCTTTATCTTATTCTGCGTACTCCATCTCTCTCCTGCCCTTTACAGTCTCTCTAACTGCAGAGATGGGCCAGTGCGGTGCATGAGCCATTTAATCTCCTGATGACATCTTGTTGCATAGTTAGGACAACGGGAATCAAATTGATCTTTTATCTGAACGTGTGATCTCTCGTGTTTCTCCTCTCCATCTCTCCGTCTCTCTCTCTCTCTCTCTCTCTCTCTCTCTCTCTCTCTCTCTCTCTCTCTCTCTCTCTCTCCGTCTCTCAGACGAGTGGGGGAGTGTGTTTAGAGCGCTGTGGATGGCTCTAGTGGGGCTGCTGCTGCTGCTTGTACTCACATCACTACTGGCTAAGGTCTACCGGAAAAGGGGTGAGGCATGGCTATACATAATACATATCAATTATATATATACATTATATATATATATGCATCATATATTTATATATATATACTGTATACCCATATGTATAATCATACATACATACATACATACATGCATGCATGCATGCATGCATACACACACACACACACACACACACACACACACACACACACACACACACACACACACACACACACACACACACACACACACAGGTTTGAGATTGAATGTGCTTCTGACGTTGTAGACACAGGCCCAGGTACACGGGCTGAGTCCTGGGTTACAGCTTGCTCCTCTTTCCTCTGCCAGGGAAATCCAAGGGGGGCCCACTTTGTGGCTTGTACAAAGAATCGCGTCTGAATGGTGAGACAGAGAGCATCACACACACGCGCACACACACACCCGAAGAATGCCTTTTTAGTGCCATTCACTTTATCGTGTTGTTGTTGTTTCACAGGATCGTGTCCCTTAGTCGACACCCCCTCAGGTACTTCCACCATTGTTTTGACTCCTTCCGATATGAACTGACTTTTGTCTCTTTTATTCATTTATTCACCAAGACAATATCCCATGTTGTGAGATTTTGTGCGACGACGCAAGTGCATCCCAAAGAAATGTATTTTCATAAAATGAAAGACATTTTGCAACCAGTTGAAGAGATGGCTGTACAATATAAATCGGCCAATTCAAATGAATAAACCTTATTATGCAATGAAGTCACTGATATGATGTTCTAATGTGAAGCGTCTTTGTGTATTGTTTTTAGGAATTGTCCTTGGCACCCTGGGGTTAACACGCTGGACAGGTATGCTTTTAATTGTATCTGAAAAATATTGGCTGAACCTCTTTAAGATTATTTAAAACACAACCAAAAAACATATGATGGAGGAAACTGGTGTCAAACTAAAACGATATGTTATTTAAAACAGCCTCCATATGCAGTCAGTCATCCATTCCCTAAGACAATCCCAACAAAAATGAACATGCCAACATATGGGCCACATTAAACAGGATTTCAAACACAACACATATGGCATTACACTAATGAGGGGAACTTCGGTTCCGGTCCGCAAAACACAGCCAGCACTGGTGGGAACATTTATTTACGTATTAGTTTCATCCATCTTTAGTAAAAAAAGATGGCTAGCAGCAGCCTATGCGTACCATGCATACCAGGAGAATCCTGGTGGGCTCAGTGTAGGCATGAGGGCATGATAGAAGTCACATTTAAACGACAAGTGTTACCGGTAGTAGCCTAGCTCCTTGTTCCATCCCTTCCCTACCTACTTACTTGGGATGAAGTGTCTTGGGGTGACATCGTTTTTTCTTGGGGGGGGTGGGGGGGCTTTCAATACCCATTTTTCCCTGAGGGACATGCTTAATGTGTTTGTGTTGTGTACCGGACCCCTGACTAGTCCCCGACACGCTTCTATCTGGACCTGTGGACGGTCATGACCCATCTGGAAGTTTCACCGGTACAACAACACTTTCATTCCCAGAGTCAAAAATCCTCATACTTACTGCATGCTGTGATACGTAGATACTTAGTACTGTGATATACACTTAAGTAATGGCTGCTTTGAATAACTGATCATCTCGAATGGTATGAACTGGTCACACTCACAGCGAAACATTCAGTTCCGTCTGATCTATTTAGTGAACTGAATCACCTCACCGTTTAATTCTCTGCTCTAAATGTTTTCAATTGGCCACTCTCCCCCTTTCATCCACTAGCACGTCTCCACCACCGGGGGCACCCTTCCCTGTCCTCCATCAGTGAGGTCGAGGGTTTGTGAAGCATCATGGGGCTTCTCCTGTGAACTCAAGACTGAACAGGGACCAAGTATAATAAACATGGCTGCTACTTCATTTCCCTCAAATGCAAATCAAACTTGAAACGACAATGCTTAAAAGAAACTCACTCCAAACACAGTATTGATTATTTATGCAATATATTTGGGTTTACACATTCTCAGTCTAAGGGCACTTCATTACAGGATTACAATAAACATTACACCAGAGAAATAGTGTCCATACCCAAGTTAATTTGTCATTGTAACTTCATATGTAATTCCTACTTTAATGGCAAAAGTGTAATTTATTGTTCACGGCTGGGGGAGCGTCGAGATCATGTTTCGATTAAGTGACGAGGCTGAATGGATTCCAGAACTAATTTAGCATTGGAATAATTGATTCTCCTTTGGTTTAGCATAGTAGCAGCACTGCAATACATCACTAGAGACCCATTTACTGGCATCCTTAACACAATGGGAAGACCCATGTACAGCCTGAACAAAACCTTGTTAATTATATAGTATTAATGGAATCACATTGAGTCAAATGACCGACACACACACACACACACACACACACACACCAAAACAAAACAGTCATAAACGTACTTTATAACGTATACTACTTAGTGTTTTGTTCAATTCTCCTGAAACTTTTCAATGGCAGGGCCTCTTTACAACTGTACAGCGTCTGTACAGTTGTCAAACAAAATCACAAATAACTTTTTGGGACAAAGAGTCTTTAAATAAATACAAAGAAAAATCTAAATCTATTCAGAACTCTACTTCTTGCACTTATCAATGCAAAATTGCAGCAATACTAAGAACACATTACTCATCCTTATAATCCTTTACCCTTATACTCTTAAGCAGATGAAATTACTGCAAATTATCCTATATCCTTATACTCTCAAGCAGATTAAATTATTATTACCTATCCTTTATAGCCTTATACTGTCAAGTAGATGAAATGATTATTACCTATCCTTTATATCCTTATACTGTCAAGCAGATGAAATGACTGTTTCCTATCCTTTCTATCCTATATCCTTAAACTCTCAAGTAGATGAAATTACCATTACCTATCCTATCAATCCCTTCTCCTATTCTTCAAGCAGATGAAATGTAAAAGGTCTGCATGTGATCCGGTTTGGACCGTCAAGGTAAAAGACCATTGAAAGAAATCCATATGAATTCAGGCTTCACTTTAAATACATTATAATAATCTACTCCTTATTCCTTATTTTACACAAAAGTTACATTT
This sequence comes from Gadus macrocephalus, assembly GCF_031168955.1. Lineage (NCBI taxonomy): Eukaryota > Metazoa > Chordata > Actinopteri > Gadiformes > Gadidae > Gadus > Gadus macrocephalus. Next base: position 8,776,127 of record NC_082384.1, read on the forward strand.
AGACAAACCATACTGCAGTGGGAAGCATTGTATTGGGGTAGTGTTTTGTATGAGTGTGCATGTGTGTGTGTGTAGGTGTGTAGGTGTGTGTCTGTGTCTGTGTGTCTGTGTGTGTGTGTGTGTGTGTGTGTGTGTGTGTGTATGTGTGTGTGTGTGTGTGTGTGTGTGTGTGTGTGTGTGTGTGTGTATGTGTGTGTGTGTGTGTGTGTGTGTGTGTGTGTGTGTGCATGTGTGTAGGTGTGTAGGTGTGTAGGTGTGTAGGTGTGTGTGTGTGTGTCTGTGTCTGTGTCTGTGTGTGTGTGTGTGTGTGTGTGTGTGTGTGTGTGTGTGTGTGTGTGTGTGTGTGTGTGTGTGTGTGTGTGTGTGTGTGTGTTAGTGAGAGACAGGGTTGCATCAGTGTTAGTGGCCTGTCTGTGCGGGCAGCTCTGGGCCTGGTCTGGACTGCTGGGTCTGGATGTGGGAGACCTGCAGGACCGGCAGCAGCAGCTGCAGTGCATTCTGGATGTAGGTGGTGCTGTTGGAGCCCTGCAGACCCAAGACCCACACAGTTCATCACTCGTACTGTTGTTACTGATGCATCACGAGGACAGAGTGTCGACGCATTCATCATCATCATCATCATCTAGCGTCTATCTATGTTATCATCTTCACAATGTAAAACATCAAATCATCATCCAAATCTTGGATCCAGCAATCTTATAGCAGAACCTCAGGGGGGAGACGAGATATTCGACTCAAGAAAACTGATCCGCTAGAGTGGATGAGGTGTTCAGAAGGGGATTTTAATAAGTGGATTCCAAAAGTGGCCAGACTACGCAGTGTTTATTTGAAACCTTTACAGACCCCATTTTACTGTTAACTGGTGCTAGCCAAGTTTGTGTTTGCCAATTATGCGATCACAGGTCCCTGCCTCTAGCAACATGATGGATTGAAACAAATGAGATTTGAAAGAAAGTGAACACCCGTTCACCCAGGTTTGAGCTCTTACGCCATCAGACTTTAGATATGAATCTGAAGTCGTGAGACTACCATCAACTTAATATATAACGTTCCATCATCAACATTACATCAAATGTTGATTCTTCATAACCATCAGAATCTCATCTAATGTTATCACATGGACCAATGTAATCAAATGCATGATCACCAGCGTTTGATTGGCCTGTTTTCCCCTTGTGATTTCATCCCGTCTATGTTTCACTCCACCCTGTGGCTCCATGCATTAATTTATGTAAATGGTCTCCATGTGAACAGCTCGTTCCAGTGGCATTGGTTCAAACGGCTCCACATTAAAGAGGGGACTTCGGTGTTGATAACCCCATCCTGCTGATGTGCAGCTCCGAGAGGGAGGGCACCCTCCATCAACCCGCGACACTCATCCATGCCACCCTGACAGCTGCCTTTGCTTCGTCTCAGCCTGATGCCCCTGAATACATCATCACCAGCACCAACATCATTCCCACCCCGACCCCCACCACCCCCACACCCCACCCTCCTCTGATTAAGGACGAGTGTGTGTTACCTCCAGCAGCACGCTGCCTAGTAATGGATTCACCTCCTCCGCCTTCCTCTGGCCCTGGGACAGAGAGATGAAGAGGGAATGTAAGCAGCCATGTACCGATGTGAGGGTAACCCTAATGAGTCCATCTTTCAGAGTGTGAAAATGAAATCAATAGGTAAGGTAGGCACACACACACACACACACACACACACACACACACACACACAAACACACACATGCACAGTCTCTCGCCCCCTGCACATAAAGAGCCAAAACCGTAAAAAATGCTATTTTATCAAAAATAATACAATGCTATTTTATCACTGTTACAGAAATAATTCCACAATCTAGAAAAAAAAAAAGTCGATAGTCCAATGCTTTCAAAACACTATTTGAACGTTGCAGGTGGCCCAGGTGGCGTTGTTTTATTTTATTTTCCAAGGCACACAGGAAAGGGGGCTGGGGTGGCGCTGTGTGTGTTGAGGTGTGGGTCTCTGTCTGGGCAGCAGCAACGTCTGAGAGAATGTTTATCATTTCAGGACACTTTTAGTAAGGTGTGTGTGTGCGGTGAGCTCCGTTTGAGAAGCGATTTAGTGAATGTCTGCGTGCGAGTGAGGGTTAGGCCTCCCAGACACCTGTGGGGCATGTGTCATGTACGACGTCGCTCATCGTAACGCTCATATACAACGACAGTACTTTAATAGTATCACTGGGCCGTAACCATGGGGACAACTCCCCCCCCCCCCCCGCCCTTTCCTTAATCTCTCAACCCAAAACACATTTTTTTGTAAATCTCAGTGTTCGAATTTCAGCTCAAACCGTGGCACTTTAAATACCAACACTAACAACCACACTGTCTCAGTCTTGCTGCAACACACACACACACACACACACACACACACACACACACACACACACACACACACACACACACACACACACACACACACACACACACACACACACACACACACACACACACACACTTACCCCGACAGTCAGCAGTGTGTCAGAGAACCTCTTGGCCAAACAGCCGACCTCATTAGACATAGCGGTGGTCAACCTGAGGCAGAGGAGGCCCAATCAGATACACACACACACACACACACACACAGGTATACATACGTACATGCACAGAATATACAAATCTGCTATACACAAACACACACACATCTAACTGCTGTATGTATACCTGGAGGTTCACAACACTGGCATATAGATCGATGTGCAGCTATATGAACACGCATGCAAACACAACCACACCTTGTGAGGACCTGCGCCTGCTCCCTGGCTGGCTTCTCCAGGTCCTGGCCGTGGAGGATCAGCTCTGCCACCTTGTGGAGCTGCTCGATACTGCGGGCGGTGACCTCTGCCAGGCTGCTTATAGACGACATGTACACGGCCTGCAGGGGAGGGGAGCGCCACACCACACACTGAGCCACAGTTCTGCATGCATCCAGCCATCGATTGTGGAGACAGAGACATTATGGAAATAAGCATAAACGTGAAAGGCCCTCACAAACACATAAACGCTGGAAATACGCTTGAATTCATGCAAACAGTCTTGCTTCTCCCCAAAACATCGAGGTCTTTGCTTCAACCGTCAATAAAAAACAACTTGTATAATTATGAGAGAGCGCATCGTAGAACGTCTGTTTCCAATGTACCATGTGCGGCTAGGCATTCTTCTGGCACAGGGTTGAAGCAATCATCTGCAACTCACTTTCTTCCCGCCATTCTTGTTTCATACATAATAAAGCCATAAACAAATCCAGTAAAAGGCTACTAGGCATGAGTAACAGACTAGGGAGGAATTATGCCTTTCGTAAGCTTGCTATTCATGACGTTGTGTCGGCAGGCTAGGCCCATAAGCTGAAACCAGCATTATATCGTTCTCCTTTTAACGGTGGGATTCTGACAGGCCGTTTCACCGGAAGATGGAGCGACGTGACAGCAGCTGCATACTATATGTTTTTTTTGGTTTACATCCATACTCTGTGTATGCTAATTTAGTTTGAGGCGTAATTATACTTTATTCATTCGTGCTCCCCTTACCTGCTTATAAAGGTTGTGGAGTGAGAATGAAATCCGCCAGCAAGTTTTGCCTCGCTTTCATCAATATAGGAAACGCTTTGTGCACATATCGACCAGGAAGCCATAAAGCTAGGGCTGATTTGGGGGAGAAGAAGTTACGAGGAATTTTTTATCATTCAATTGAGGATTCAAGTCAACAAATTGAATTCAATGAATGATACAAGTTTTAAGTCTTTGTTCTCTAACATGCATCCAGCATGTTCTGTGAGAATGAAGCTTGTTTTATTATGCCATTTTATTCTACTCTGAATCTCTAGATTAGGAATCTGGTCGTTCACAGACAGGGGCCATAATTTATTTTCTTTGCTCACTCGGGTGATTGCGCTAGCCTCCATTTCAGTGCCTTCACCATCACAGGCTCGTGCCTCGTGCTCATGCACATCCCACTGATGGGCTGACGTCAAATCTAATCCATCCCAGCGTAACCCCATGTCTGGGGGAGATCGAGACTGTATTGCTATGGACACGTCATGATTTCAAACAACCTTGATATACCGATTGGAAACTCGCCCAACTCTATTAAACAGACATTTTAGATTAAAAAAAATCATAAATATTAATTCCTTTCAATATCACCTCAACGGATCTGAAGTCATCTTCTGTCCCCTCCGCATCGCCGCTCGTCGCCTCCTTCCTTTCCGCACCATCTGCTGCCTCCTCCACCTCTCCTTCCTCCATCTCCTCCGCCCTACCTCCAGTGGTGGCCTCTCCTCCAGGCTGCCCCTCTGTTTCTGAGCAAACGGTGGCGACAGGCTCCTCCACCTTCCTCACCCAGTCGTGGGCCCTCATCCTAGCCTGGGGAAACGTCTTATTAGGACCCAATGGTGTGTGCAGCATGGCACTGTGATAGGGCCTGTGGAGATGCTAAAAGATGATGTGCTTATAATGAGATTTATTGGATATCCTGTTTTGTAATAGAGCACAAAGCAGCTTTAGGAATATTTTAATATTTAGAGAGAGAGAGAGACTTACTATGTATGCATATTGTGCAAATGTCTAACTGAGAGGGTGAGAGAGAGCGTGAGAGTGACTTGCTATGTGTGCATGTTGTGCAAATATCTACCTGTGTGTATTGTGTTTGTGTGTGTGTGTGTGTGTGTGTGTGTGTGTGTGTGTGTGTGTGTGTGTGTGTGTGTGTGTGTGTGTGTGTGTGTGTGTGTGTGTGTGTGTGTGTGTGTGTGTGTGTGTGTGTGTGTGACTCACCTTGTTCAGTTTGTCTGGTGTGGCAGCAACGTGGAGGTCAAAGAGCAGCTCGGTGAGCACACTCACAAACTCCTCTCCGTCCGCAGCTGAGAAACACACACACACACACACACACACACACACACACACACACACACACACACACACACACACACACACACACGTCAAATAGTGTCTTACATTATAGACACGTTGCAAGTTGCTAATTTAGAAGGTTTCATTGCTTTAATTTTCCCCAATTTGTTAATCTACCATTCTGCTGATTGGTATAATTTTTTTTTTTTTAAATGTATCATCCTGATACCAGAGTGCTTCTTTACAAAGCATGCATATTTTGCCATGCAATACAACTTTTGTGTGATTGTGCTGAGATTGACTTGTGCTGTCGATCTGTCAGTGGCCACTGAACACTCATACAGGCTCATGGCAAACGCTGACGTCCACCGTTGAGAAAGAGAATCATCCGATGTCAGCTCCGAGCCTCCATTTCTCACTTAACACCTGAATCATGCACATGAATAGAAGATGCCGGGATGCGTTCTCTGCATCAACCCATCCTCTACTTGTGACATGATTGAGAAGTGGGACAGCCGGTCATGAAGAGGAATCCCAATCTGTGTGAGTTATCTTGAAGAGACTCACTCACCCACTGTCCTCAAATCATGACAGATTTAAATTGATTTTTATCATAAATTATAATTGTTTTAACGATGACCTCCTAGTGTGCCCTTCATCAAATAAAAATACCAATGTCGTTATTTGTATTGATTGTATGAATAAGCTAAAAGGATCGATTGAATATTCAAATCAGAATAAAATAGTCTAAACCCAGCCTAGACTTGGGCTTCAGATTCAGATTCTGAATACTTTATGGGACCCTCAGGGTTAAGGAGTCAAGGCCAACATGCTGAACCTGGATGGGTTCCCAGGGGCCACCGATAGCTGCGGCGGCTTGGTTGCGGGTCACTCACACAGGGGGAGAGAACAGTGTATTTGGGAACTAAGTTCACCGTTATCCTTCATCTGCCCCTCTCCTGCTCCCTCCGTGGACTTCTCTCGGTCTCCCTGTTCGGTCTCCTCCTCCTCCTCTCCCCCCCCCTCCTCCTCCTCTTCATACTGTTTGATGAAGATGTCCTTGATGGCGATTAGCTCCTTCTTCAGCACCTCCAGCTCCACTTCCTCCAGGGAAGAGAGGAAGGCTTGGACCTGTGAGGACAGACTAAATCCGTTGGCCAGCGAGAAATCGATTGTTTATGTACTTATTGCAGCACAATTGCAGAAAGATTAAAATTGTAATTATTAAGTATGAATTGAATACATAAACAAATTTGTCGGTGTACTATTTAAATTGATGGGCCACAGACATAATCCCTGTCTGATGGAAACCTGCTGCCTATTCTCCTGCTTCCTCTTAAGTATTGATCTACCTATTTTATCTTATATACACCTACATGCAGGTGTATCTTTCTATTGTTGCAGTTGTATCTGTATATCCATCTTCTACTTGCAGTTGTTTATTCACTACCTTTGCTTCGCTCTCATTAGATAGGATCTCAAGGGCCTCCAAGTGTGAGAGGCCCTGGAAGTCGTCAAACAGGATGCCGTAGTGGGCTGTTGGCTCGTTGATTGGATGGCAGCCCAGGCGGGCCCGCTCCTTCTCCTTGGCTTCCTTTAGCATCTGGACAACCACAAAACCATTTCAAAGCCCGATCAACTTCCATAAAACGAGGGCATGGACAGAAAAAAAATCATAAATATCTTTTAATTTTTTTAATGCAATGTCTTCATAGACCACTCCAATTGGGGGTCAATTACATTTCATACAGTTATTCTAAGAAAGATTACATGAACAGCCTTTAAAAGTACATGGGTGAGAGTGTCTACCTGTGTGGGCTACTACCTGGCTGAGAGAGACCGTTTTCTGCATCAGAGTTTTGGTCTTCTTGAATCCTGGGTCGCTCTCGGCCAGAACTGTCATCGTCTTCTTTCCAATAAACTCCAAGGCATCCAGACCCCCGCTCAGCACTGTCTTACCCTGTAGGGACAGAGGGAGAGGGAGCGATTATTATTACTAATTAAACTTCACTATTCTTAGGAACTAACATCTCTGTGTGGCTTGTAGAACATCTATGTAGCACTGGCTGCAAGATACATGGATTGTATTCGTATCGTAAGAGATTCAAATTGACTACTAAGTGATTTGAATCAATTAAATTTAGAGAAAGAGAGAAAGAGAGAGAGAGAGAGAGAGAGAGAGAGAGAGAGAGAGAGAGAGAGAGAGAGAGAGAGAGAGAGAGAGAGAGAGAGACTTTGCTCTGTGTGCAAATGTCTGTGTGTATTGTTTGTGTGTGCGTGTCTGTGTTCCCTCACAGTGTTCTGCACGGCGTGTGTGAGAGTGGAGAAGACTCCTCTGCTTGCTACAGCAGCAGAGGGGGGGGGACTCTCGCTGGCCTCAGCCTGCCCTTCTTCACCTCCTCCCTCGCTCCTCCCCTCCTCCTGCACCTCCTCCCCCACAGAGGTCCTATGGAGGCGCAGAGCTCCTCCGGCCTTCTCCTTGACCGAACTCAGACTCTGACCTGGACACACACACACACACACACACACACACACACACACACACACACACACACACACACACACACACACACACACACACACACACACACACACACACACACACACACACACACACACACACACACACAGGTAAATGATACTGCATTGCTTTTCATTAGCTATTCCATAGGCAGTCTGCCTGGGCATAAATACACAATAACGGCCACAACATTAGGGGCAAGACAGCAGTTAATAGAGCACCACAGAATGGTCAAAGAGAGGGGAGAGGGGACCACCTACCCACAGAGGAGCTGGCACTGGTCAGTAGAGACTTCCCCCATGACCCCCAGCCCCCCCATCCTGTCTCTTTATCCTGAGGAGAGATCTGCACACACACACACACACACACACACACACACACACACACACACACACACACACACACACACACACACACACACACACACACACACACACACACACACACACACACACACACACACACACACACACACACACACACACATCAATAAATGGCAGTAATAATAGCAATGCTAGGCCATAAGAAATCTTCCTATGTCGACAGCCTCCAACTAGCCAGCACTAATCTCAATGAAACAGAAACAGTGTTTACAAGATGCTGTATTTCACCCCCCGGCGGCAATGTGTTTGGATCCTCCATTCATCCAACACAATTGTTTGATTCTCTGCCCAACGTCACCTCCACGTCCGTCTCCGGCGCGGCGCTGGTGTCTGGCTCCAGGCTCACCGGCTGGTCACACACCACCGGCGGCCCCCCGGTGTCCCGCTCCGACGGGTGCGGTTCAGCCGGACCGGACCCTGAGCCGCCGGCCCCGGCGGCGTGCGCCCGGGCGCCCTCAGGGACCTCAGGGCCCTCAGGGGCCGCCGGGGACCGGGGCGTTGTGGTCACGGAGGCCGGCGGGTCCGTGTCGGCGCGCTCCTCGGGTCCAGTGGGTTCGATGCCGGGTGCCTCGTCGCGGAGGGCAGGGTCGGGGTCGGAGGGGTGGACCGGGGTGTCATCGGGAACGGCTTGGGACATTCTGAACTGAAGGGACAGGGTGCGTTGGTCATTGCCTTGTTTACACATCTGCTGGACAGGTTTGCACTGTTGTCTTACAATGGAGGACATTGCGAAGGTAACCTGCGAATCTTCCTTGGGAATATAAGAAGAAGTTCAATTTCGACATCTAGTGGTTGCATCAGGTAATTGCCCCCTTATTGTCCACTAAATTAGTCTTCGTTTGGAACAATGTTGTTAAGACACAATACTTTAAAATGAAAAACGCTAGCAGTGTTTTCCAAAATGACAAACAACTATTGTGGAATATATGTGGAAAAACATTTTCCAGAACATTACTGAAGGTCCGTGCAAGTTTTGTACGTTATATTTTCAAAAGCAAAGTTTTAAAGCAGAGCTGTGATATTGATAATGAATGCAAACAGGTAACCTAACATGAAATGTTGGTCAGACTATGACATCACTGGACTTCGTCCTGCTTTTGTTGTTGATGCTGGCTTGTGAACTTCTCATCAAAACAACCCATGACAAGTGGCTTCCTCATCTGAAATAGACTTATTGTCTTTCGTTTCAGGTCGCTCTTATCCTCTATAACAACAACTCATGACAACACATGCGGATATTCACAGAAAACCACTTTCCATCACCAATACGTTGACAAACTATTCTGCGCAATGTGAGCCAAAATATAAATCACGGATTCCCTTACTACAACAACGACAAGAGATGAGTGCTTACTAAACCGCGGAATGTGATACAATTGAGTTTTTCTTTTAATTCAATGAATAAAACAGCAATATTTAAAGTGGAAAGAGTTTTGTTGATGAAAATGACACCGCAACTTACCCGATCGGTGACAGCTTCTCAGCTGCTCCTCTTCCGCCCGCCACGTCGGCAGGCCGTCCTCTGCAGCCGGGAGGTGACGTCAGGAAGCACACGGCTGATTCAGAAGTGCGTTTAATCCTTTTCAATTCCGAATTTGTTGGTTTGCATTTGACAATTAGTATTTAAACACGATGAACAATAATTAAAAAGAAACGCGTATGTCCTATAGAGTTTTATGTATAAATTGGATAATGTTCTCAAATAGTAACATCGGCTCGTTGGTCTAGGGGTATGATTCTCGCTTAGGGTGCGAGAGGTCCCGGGTTCAAATCCCGGACGAGCCCTCATCTTTTTAATTTTTGTTATACAAGTGTGTTTTAAATAACATGAACGGGAACTGAAGATGATTGTTTTTGGGGTATTTATTTTTCAAATAATTTTTTCTTCGTTATTCCTTTGTCCATAAGACAATATAAGACTATACCGCCTCTTACTTCCAAAGGGATGTTTTCACATATTGTCATAGCCTGTCTCTGTTAGTTATGTTATTTCGTTTTCGTTCCACCAGATATTCTTTGACTTTTCCCATCTGCAATCTGCAATAATTTCAATCTCCTCACCTGAGCGCGTTGTCAATCTTCCCAGCCGCTCCCCATTTATGCCAGTTCACGTCATTTGTTCCATTCTCGGTATGCTATATTTGTCATGTCTCTCAGTCGTTGTCGTTGTCATATTGTCATTTTGTTATCGTATGCCGGTTAGGGTTTGTTACATTTCCTAGTTCTCGTCTGCATTTGGATCAAGTCCCTTTAGTTCCTGCTGCCCCGCGCTAGCACTGGTCGTGACCCATGTTACGTTTAGGACATTTGTATTGTGTATGGTGGTCTATCTTGTTGTAAATATATTTTTAGTTGTGTCTGTATAATATGACTTGTACTGACAAACCAACATGATACAATAAACTCAAATGTTATGGGTTTATTACTTCGCATTTTGACTCGGGAACACACATGCGCACACTCGCACAAACGATCGTGAGCGTTCTCTCTCTCTCACACACGCACCGCGCACAAACACACACAAGCATACACACACAAAAAGCAAACCACTCAATTCTACAAATATTATCAATAACTTTAATAACGGGTATGAATAATATGCAAAACCGCAAATAGAGCTGTACATTATGTTCACAGTTCGACACAGTTCCCTTTGAATTACCAATTTCGATTAAAAGACAAGGTTTAATATAGACACAGCTTTATATACATTTATATTATCCACTGTTAACAGTATCAAAATGATCATTTGTTATAGGAGTATCAAAATCATGCTTAATAAAAACCTGCAATTGCCCTTTCAGTCTACAATTATTTATCAAATATATTACAACATATATAATTTGCAGCGATACAAAAAAGCAAATAGGCACAACATGTATATATTGTGGATCAGCTGAGGTGCTACATTCAGTGTGTGTGTGTGTGTGTGTGTGTGTGTGTGTGTGTGTGTGTGTGTGTGTGTGTGTGTGTGTGTGTGTGTGTGTGTGTGTGTGTGTGTGTGTGTGTGTGTGTGTGTGTGTGTGTGTGTGTGTGTGTGTGTGTGTGTGTGTGTGTGAGATAACAAACTGATCTTCACTCCCTTGGCATGATATGGTTTAAAAGTGACACATTTGAACACCACAACACAGGCTGACTTGATTGTTTTCAATCTAATTAATGAATGCATTTATCAATAAAGTAAAGGCAATCAAATTAATGAATGCATTTATCAATAAAGTAAAGGCAATCAAATTAAAGAATGCATTTATCAATGAAGCAAAAGCAATCAAATTCCATTGCAAAAAGTACATGGAAGGGGGATGTTTTTGTTTATATAAAGTGCATATTCTCTTGTTGTACTTATTCTGAAAAATTGCAACCATCTCTTTGCCAGTGAAAAATATGACTGGCAAAAAATATAAAAATTCTGATCGAATAATAAAATATTACAAAAACGAGTGTATGAAATCGCCATTTTGTAATCTGGTAAATCTTGAACGCTTTTTGGAGTAGAACTCTTCACCTGCTCCTGGCAATAAAAACAAGAGCAACATTACCTGCCTATCACTTGACATATATTAAAGAAGAACAAAAGAAGACACCATTTTGTCACATTATAAACCAACAATATCATTTCATAGATGCACACACGCAAAGTCAATGGTAATGCACACAATGTATTGCTTCTACCCTTAAACCATATATATCCTTAATGTACAATAATGCCCTTGTGTAATAATTTTACTTTTCACATTTCTCAATACAAAGGTTAACCACATTCTGGGAATGAAACTCTTCTACCCAATTATGAAGGCCTTATCATGTTCTACAAGTGCATGTTTCGTTTTTAGGGATGTATGTGTATATTTCTTTAAGTAGGTCCTTTATTTGTGTGTGTGTGTACAAGTATGCATGTCTGTGTGTGCAGTTGTTTATTTGTCACTGTGCATAATTGATTGTGAATAAGCTACCAGTCGCTTTTGACACTTCATGATCCAGGCTGGTATCGAGGCAGGTGCGGTGTGTGGTGATATTGTAGCGTATGGAAGGTCGACCGGAAGGAGGAAGGAGGAATAAACTACAGAGATACACTGCATGTAGCCATGCTAATAACGGTATCC